>NC_138779.1:187681195-187701195 GCF_965119305.1 Pelophylax lessonae | reverse complement strand
TTCCAGGGAGAAGAGCGTTCAGCTGTGTTTACAACAGCTGACCGTTCTTGTATTTCAGCGGGGAAAGATTGCGGGTGTTAGGCGGCAATCGGAGCCACCTGCCCACTGCATCAGCTTCCCTGCTGACAAACGGGGGGGGGGGGGGCGCGAGCACGCCACCGGCGGTGCGCGCTCGTCCCCTAGCCTCCTGCTCACAACCACCGTACAGTTACGGCGATTTGCGCAGGAGCGGCTGCCTGCCACAGTACATCTGCGCCGAGCGGTTTTAAAGAGGTTAAGTACTGTTGTTTGTCGCCATTCCACGACCGTGCGCAATTTTAAAGCATGACATGTTAGATATCTATTTAGTTGGTGTAACATCATCTTTCATATTTTACAAACATTTTGGGGTATATATTGTTTTGTTTTCTTAATTCATTAAAGTGTATTTTTTGCCCAAAAAAATAGCGTTTAAAAAACTGCTGCGCAAATACCGTAAAAAATTGCAATGATCACCATTTTTCTAGGGTGTGTTTGAAAAAAATATTGTTTGGGGGTTATAAGAAATGTCCTATCAAAAAAAAAACTGATACTGATTTAAACTTGCGAACAAAAAGTGCCAGAAAAGGCTTGGTCTTCAGATCTGTGATGACAGCTCCTATTTACTTCCGGTGAGATGTTCACTTTTAGAGCTCTAGACTGAGGCAAACAGAGGAATTAGGGGAACTCCCAGAGGTAGGATTATTTTAAAACAGGTTTTACGGGAAGTTGACAGGTGTGAAATAGGACTTGTCAGCTGTTTGTGCATGACATTAGGTTCCTTCAGATCTGAAGCACGCAACTTTCATCAGAACACAAAGTTGGATGTCACCTTGAGCTTTGGATCTACATTAACCACTTAAGCCCCGGAAGATTTTACCCCCTTCCTGACCAGGAGTTTTTTTGCGATTTTTTACTGCGTGACTTTAACGGACAATTGCGCGGTTGTGTAACGCTGTACCTAAACGAATTTGACGTCCTTTTTTTTCCCACAAACAGAGCTTTCTTTTGGTGGTATTTGATCACCTGTGCGATTTTTTGATCATGCGCTATAAACAAAAAAAGAGCGTAAATTTTGCAAAAATAACAATATTTTTCACATTATTTTATATGAAATTCCCCAAAAAAAAAAAGTAAAAATCAATTTTTTTTAACATTTTCGGCCAATTTGTTTTATGCTACATATGTTTGGTAAAAAAAAATCGCAAAAAGCGTATTTTGATTGGTTTGCGCAAAAGTTATCGCGTTTACTAACAAAGGGAAAGATTTTTGTCATTTTTGGTGTTTTTTTTTTTAATGAGTAATTGCGGCGATCTGCGATTTTCTTTTGCGAGACTGCGACATTGTGGCGGACAGATCGGACCCTTGACTGACATTTTTGACACTTTTGGGGTTACCAATGACATTACTGCAGTAATCAGTGCTATACATATGCACTGTTACTGTAAAAATGACACTGGCAGGGAAGGGGTTAACTGTGATGGGACATGTCTACTATTGTAAAAACAGAGATCAACGGTTCTACATAGTAGAACCGTCTGATCTCCATTTTTACACAGGGGAGAATGACAGGCGGCTTGTTTACACTAGCCGCCTGACTTTCTCCCTCTCTACCGACGATCGCGGAGTGACTGGCGGTCATCGGGTCCGCCGGTAACACGCACTGACTCCTCAGTGAACGAGCCGCGGCAGTGAACGAGGCGCTCGCCCGCTATTGGCTCACAAGCCGGTGACAGGCTAGTGACGTACCGGTACGTTACTTTGCCTGGCCGGGGCTGACCGCTGCAGTATATTTACTTGCGGCGGTCGGCAAGTGGTTAAGGGTCCTTTCACAACGGGCGTTCTGTATGTCCGTTTTTCATCCATCCGTTTGCGGATGAAAAACGGACATAATGTATGCCTATGGGCTAGCGGACTTTAGCGGATGACCATCCGCTCACATCCGTTTTGCATCCATTACGTTAAGTTCAGTTTTTTGAGACGGAAGAGAACCCTATTTTTCTTCCATTTTAAAAACGGTCATCCGCTCGCTAACGTCCGCCAGCCCATAGACATACATTATGTCACAAACGGATGGATGAAAAACGGACATACGGAACGGACCCTAAAAAGTGACATCCGTGTCTATTTAAAAAAAAAAAAAGTGACTGAACGGGCGAAAAAAAACGGAACGCCCGTGTGAAAGGACCCTAAGGCAAAAATGACTTTTTGTACAATAAATGCCCATCCCATATTTATTGTTATTGTGGATTCCGATTTAAAGTGGAAGTAAACCCACTTTGATGACTTTTGCCTATATATAAGCCTATAATAAGGCTTACCTATAGGTACTGTAAATATCTCCTAAACTTGCACCATTTAGGAGATATTTACATTGCATGCTGCCGATGATGACGTCATTGGCGCATGCACTCACAGGAAACGGCCGCCCATGCCGTTTCTTCATAGCCCTGTGCCGATACTGGCAGCTCCCGCGTGCATACGCGGGAGTGACGTCACGCGGCTCCAGCCAGTAATACAGCTGAAGTCCGCAGACCCGGAAGGAAGACGGGTGAAGATGGATGCGGCCAGCAGCAGGGACAACGTGGGCTTTCTTGCAGGTAAGTGTCACATAATATGCTAGTATGCGATGCATTTACTTTGCAGGGGAAAACAAAGAAAAAAAAAAGGAAGAGTTTACTTCCTCTTTAATTATGTGTTTTTCTGCAGGTTTCAAAAATCATTTCTTGCCAAGGGTAATCTGACCTGTACTAGATTTTCAATGTTGCTGGCTGCCTTGTGTGCATTGTACATGTAGCTCATTATTTGTTCAGTAAGAGATTCTTAACATCAACGTGAATTGTCACTGCGGGTCACGTACAGTGTGAGCCATTGCAGATTTATAGAAGCAGTGCAAGCAGTCACTTAAAGGGATCTGTCACTTTGCACTATTAGGGCAAAGCAACTGTTTACTTTGAAGGATAACACCTTCCAACCCACTGATACTTGCCTCCACTGTTCTCCCTTGCCACTCTGTTCCTCTGTAGGCCTTCACCCATGGGCATCCGCAGGTAGGGGCAGGGGGGGGGCAAATGCCCCCCCCCCCCCGGAATCTCAACTACCCCTTTCAAGTTGTTGTTAAGCCACTTTATACCATCCTGTCTGGTCTGTTTAATAATCCTGTGTGCCTGTGTGTCTATGTATATGTTTTAAAAAAATAAGCCATTCTTTACCACGTGACCTGCTGCCTCTCTCCTCTCCCCGTCTGACAGCTGCCTGCAGTGGGCGGGGCCGAGGATTCCTCACTGATCTCAGTTGGGAGGGGGAGAGGAGAGGAGGAGAGAGGCGGCTGGTCACGTGAGCGGCGATTGGCGCCCTTAAAACTTGTAAAGAATGGCTTAAACACAAACACAGGGGCACAAAGGATTATTAAACAGACTGTAGGCAGAATATGAAACTTTAAATGAAACTACAGCAGCGGGGGGTTGGAGATACTGAATCAGGAGCAGACAGGCAGGGAGAGAGGGGAGAGACAGAGGAGGACAGGAGGGCTGAAGATGATGGAGGCACATAAACTGACCACAGTGTCAGGGCACAGCAGCCATGGTATATCATGGTCAGTTTACAGAGGGGAGGACATAGCCAGGCAGGATCAGTCAGGTGATACGGGGGGGGGGGGGGGCAAATTACACAGCAAAGCACTGTGCTGTATAACATGCTTTAAGGGAACAGGATACATTTTTTTTTAGGTTTACCAATGCTTTAAAAATAAATGCTGCTGTTTACTCTTTAAAAATAAATACTGAAAATAAGTATAATGACTAAGCCCCTCCCCTTCATGACATTGTTGAAAAGGGGAAGAGCATGGGTGACCTTAAAATTATGCCCCCCCCTGAAAAAAGTTCTGTGGATGCGCATGCCTTCAGCATGTGTAAGCATTGTATTGGTATGTGTTAGAGCAGTGTTTTTCAACCTCTTTTCAACCAAGGCACCCTTTACAATCTGGCAGAATCTAGAGGCACACCTAAATTTTTGGTGCATTTTTTTGAAAGCACGGCAAAAATAAGGGACATAATAGAAGTCTATAAGAAACCGCAGGTAACGAACATGAAAATGTAGAAGATCCTCCTTCCCGGTTTTTCTCCTCTTGCGCCAGCCAGCGTCTCCCGGCTCTAACGTCCAGCAAGTTCTTGCTTGTGTGCCCGATCCGCCCATAGCAACTGATGATGTCATTGGTTGGCAGAAAGCAGGTTGGGAGGCCCGCACAGCTTCCCAAGTGCCTGTGGCATTGGGAAGCGAGTATTAGACAGCGGACTGGCACCAGACCGACACCGCTGTAACAATTGATCAGCCAGCAGACCAGCCAGCAATCATTAAAGAGCAGATTACTTATTAATGCATAGGTTGGGGGTCATTTTGCCGTGGCACACCTGGGGACCCCTCACGGCACACCAGTGTGCCGCGGCACACTGGTTGAGAAACCCTGTGTTAGAGCTTACACAGCAGGAGCTTAACCTGCATGCCTCCTCATGTGACAGTGTTCAGCAATTGTCAGAATTGGGCACTGTGTGCTAGGAAAAAGGGAAAAAGAGGTCACCTGCTTCCCAATACCCAGAAACAGTGGGTGATTCAGAGGGCTCTGCCAGAGGAACAGGGCAACATAGCAAGGTGAGTAACAGTGTATCAGGGTAGACCTTCAAAAGAATATGTCTCTTTGATCTGCATTAGAAAAAATGTTTATTAGCTTAAGTTGTGTAACAAGATACAGAAGATTGAACGCAAATGAACACATTACAAATCATAGGAAAATTCAATTACAGTAATCGAAACATGTGCATTCCACCTGGCCCATGTATGCATAATAATATTATTCAAGAATCCCTTAGAAGCTGAGACTGTACTGAAACATTGTACAAATCCGGCAGCAATATGTTTAATTTAACCTGTCCCCGACCGCCCGCCGCAGTTATACGGCGGCAGGCAGCCACACCCAGGCAAATCGCCATACATGTACGGCACTCGCGAGCACGAGGCTAGGGGGTGAGTAGGCGCCGCCAGTGGCACGTTCCAGCCCCCGCTCGACAGCGAGGAAGCCAATGCAGCGGGCAGGTGGCTCCAATTACTGCCTGACACCCCCGATCGCTCCCCGCTGAGAGAGAAGAAAGGCCGGCTGTTGTAAACACAGCTGACCGTTCTTCTCCCTGCAATGATCATGGAGCCCATGTGATCCTTCTATATAGGATCACATGTCTCTATGGTCATTTCAGAAGCAACGCCCCCCTACAGTTAGAATCACTCCCCTAGGCTCACATTTAACCCCTGATCACCCACAATGTTAAGCCCTTCCCTGCCAGTGTCATTATTACAGTAACAGTGCATATGTATTACTGTAGTAATGTCACTGGTCCCCCCAAAAGTGTCAAAAATGTCAATCAGGGGTCCGATCTGTCCGCCGCAATGTCGCAATCCCGCAAAAAAAAAAGCAGTTCGTCGCCATTACTAGTAAACAAAAAAAAAACATAAGACAGTATGTTAGTATACGCAATAACTTTTGCGCAAACCAATCAAAATACGCTTATTGTAATTTTTTTTACCAAAAAAATGTAGCAGAAAACAAATTGGCCTAAAATGTTAAAAAATTTAGATTTTTTAATTTTTTTTGATAATGTCATATAGCAGAATTTGAAAAATATTGTTTTTTTTCAAAATTCTTCAAAATCTTTTTTTTTTTTGTAGCGCAAAAATCACACAGGTGATCAAATACCACCAAAAGAAAGCTCTATTTGTGGAAAAAAAAGGACATCAATTTTATTTGGGTACATCGTCGCACGACCGCGCAATTGTCCGTTAAAGTAATGCAGTGCCGAATCACAAAATAGGGCCAGGTCATTAAGGGGCAAATCCTTCCGTTCTTAAAGTGGTTTTAAGGCACATCAATGCGGAAGTGTGTTAACAATCAGAATATACATCTTAAGGAAGATGAAAGAAGGAACCAGGGCAGCAAGTCCCGGCAAAAGGGGTTCAAAAAGGGACGGGGAGATAAAGAGAGGCCACTTAATGACTTGAGCAGCCCAAAGAAGTAGAGGGAAGAAGAAGCAGAAGGGAAGGGGAGTTGCCTGGGGGGAAAGAGGGAAAACGCCCTATCTCATGATCTGAATGGGCAAAGTGGCAGGGTCTCTTTAAAGCACCAATCTGGAAATAAAACATTTTTGTACTTTAGGTGCTGAGCCACCTGACATACATTATCTCACAAAAGTGAGTACACCCCTCACATTTTTGTTAATATTTTATTATATCTTTTCATGTGACAATACTGAAGAAATGACACTTTGCTACAATGTAAAGTAGTGAGTGTACAGCTTGTATAACAGTGTACATTTGCTGTCCCCTCAAAATAACTCAACACACAGCCATTAATGTCTAAACCGCTGGCAACAAAAATGAGTACACCCCTAAGTGAAAATGTCCAAAATGGGCCCAATTAGCCATTTTCCCTCCCCGGTGTCATGTGACTCATTAGTGTTACAAGATCTCAGGTGTGAATAGGGAACAGGTGTGTTAAATTATGTGTTATCGCCCTCACTCTCTCATACCGGTCACTGGAAGCTCAACATGGCACCTCATGGCAAAGAACTCTCTGAGGATCTGAAAAAAAAAGAATTGTTGCTCTACATAAACATGGCCTAGGCTTTAAGAAGATTGCCAAGACCCTGAAACTTAGCTGCAGCACGGTGCCCAAGACCATACAGCGGTTTAACAGGACAGGTTCCACTTAGAACAGGCCTCGCCATGGTCGACCAAAGAAGATGAGTGCACGTGCTCAGCGTCATATCTAGAGGTTGTCTTTGGGAAATAGACGTATGAGTGCTGCCAGCATTGCTGCAGAGGTTGAAGGGGTGGGGGGGTCAGCCTGTCAGTGCTCATACGCCACACACTGCATCAAATTGGTCTGATTGGCTGTCATCCCAGAAGGAAGCCTCTTCTAAAGATGATGCACCAGAAAGCCCGCAAACAGTTTGCTGAAGACAAGCAGACTAAGGACATGAATTACTGGAACCATGTCCTGTGGTCTGATGAGACCAAGATAAACTTATTTGGTTCAGATTGTGTCAAGCGTGTGTGGCGGCAACGAGGTGAGGAGTACAAAGACAAGTGTGTCTTACTCACAGTCAAGCATGTTAGTGGGAGTGTCATGGTCTTTGGCTGCATGAGTGCTGCCGCCACTGGAAAACTATAGTTTGTTGAGGGATCCATGAATGCCAACATGGACTGTGACATACTGAAACAGAGCATGATCCCCTCTCTTTGGAGATTGGGATGCAGGGCAGTATTCCAACATGATAAAGATCCCAAACACACCTCCAAGACGACCACTGCCTTATTAAAGAAGCTGAGGGTAAAGGGGATGGACTGGCCAAGCATGTCTCCAGACCTAAACCCTATTGAGCATCTGTGGGGCATCCTCAAACGGAAGGTGGAGGAGCGCAAAGTCTCTAACATCCACCAACTCCGTTATGTCGTCATGGAGGAGTGGAAGAGGACTCCAGTGGCAAACTTTGAAGCTCTGTCTTCTGCTGCCCTGCCGACAGCTGTAGGGGGCGGGCTGGGGATTCCCTGCTGCTGATGTCAGTCAGGAGGGGCGGAGCTGCATCCCGTGGAGGAGAGGAGCCTCAGCGTGCCCTGGAGAGGAAGCAGGACGCGGAGTGACCTGACACGTGACCTGAGCGGCGGCGGTGAAGAGTAGTAAGTCTGATTGTCACTGTCACTCAACCTCAGCTGCCCTATATAGACTGCTCACCCAGCTCCATCCTGCCAAAACCCCATAATTCCTGCCTCCACAACTCCATCTTTATTGCCTGCCTACTCGACTGCATTCACTAGGAATGTCTGCTTACTAAACTCCACCCTGCCCCCACTTCATACTGCCTCCAACCAAACTCCACCTTACCCTGACCCTACCTACTGACTGCCTACGCAGCTCTCTACTGCCAGCCTAAATCCATCCTGCACCAAATCTGTACTGCCTGCCTATCCAACTGCCCTATATAGACTTTTCACCCATCTCCATAGTGCCCCCACTCTATACTGCCTGCCTACTCAACTCTATCCTGCCCCCACCCCATACTTCATCCACCCAGAATGACTGCCTCCTTACGCAAGTCCATCCTAACCTGACCCTGTACTGCCTACCTACCTACCCAGCTCTATACTAGAACCCTAAATCCATCCTGCCCCCACCTTGTACTGCCTGCCTAACCACCTTCCCTATATAGACCGCCTACTTACGTCCATCTTACCTCCACCTCCACCTCATTCTGCATGCCAACCCAATGCTATATCGACTTCCCACCCACATACTCTGTTCACTGATCTTCTTTCTGTCTCTGTGCAACATTGCCACCGACTTTCACCCTGCCCACTTCCCTTATATAGCCTGCCCACCCAACTATATTCTGCCTCCGCATACCCTTTCCATTTCTGCCCACCTCCCATTTATAGAATATCCATTCCACCTCCATCCTGCCCCTACAATATCTGTCTTCCTGACTTCATCTTGCCTTCCCTCCCCTATATATTGTAGTGTGCCTATCCACCTCCATCCTGCCTCTACATAACCTGACCATCCATCTTCACCATTCTTATCTCCTTTATACAGACTGCCCACACACCTTCAGGCTGACCATCTATCTTTATCCTGCCACTTTGTATATTGACCCCCCCAAAATAATACCTTGCCACCCCTTTGCCACCCCTGTTTAAAAAGTCTAGCTCTGCCACTGCTCCAGTCTCAGCTTAAACAAGGATGGTTCTATTTTCAGTTTATCTGGGAGGGAAATAATGGTCAGACATGATTTTATTCCATAAGGTCAGTTAACTAGTGGGTGTCTGCTACTACTATAGACAAAGAAGAGCAAAAAACTGTATTTCGCCTGTGCTCAAGTGGTATGCAAGAAGGTGAGTGGTCTTGTGTGGTCTTTGTTGACACCATCTAAGGTCTTGCCGCCCCTTCAGGACCAAGGGTATCCAAATACATTGAAAAACAACAACAAGAGGAGGGTGCACAATCCTGGTATCATTTGATTGGTACATCAAGCTGGAAGTGCCCTTGGGCCTGGCTGCTTAAGAAACATTCTATTCACAATGTGTTACTATGAACTGTTGAATTTGTAATCCCAAGAGCCAGGAATGATGAGCAGAAATGTGGGACGTAGGCACCAACTATCCAACAGACATCATATACACTGGGCCACACTGGTAGAATTAATGAATTGCACAATGAATAGCATGCTTCTGTAGGAGTACAACATTCCTCCTAGGAATGCTTCATTAATGAGCATTATTCAGTTTCTGTATCTATACTGACAGGCCGAACAAGGAACACTCCTTCTTTTACATTAGACAGATGATATACGTTTTGCCTTAAAAAGTAGTTTTCTTGTAGAAATTTATGCAATAGCTTTTTCTGGACCATGCTAGGATATAAGAGTCTCCTAAAATGTGTGTTTTAAATAAGTCATTACAGTTATTCATCACTCAAAATCTTTTGGAATGGCAGTAATATTGTTTGCAGAAGGTAAAGTAGAGATGAAACAATTCTTCTAATAAACAGTTTTAATAAGAATGTTAGTAGCCCATGTGTCCTCCATTTGGTTCAACTTGAAAGGAGGGCAATGTGCGAATCTCTCTTTTTCCCTCCCCACCAGAGTTCTTCCATTCTTCTATGTAAATTAACTACCTCCCGCCCACCGTATAGACAAATGACCGTGGGCGGCATCCCCTCTTGTTCTGGGATGACGTCCCCTCGGACGTGCTGTGTCCCTGGGACTTGGTGCAACCCTGATCTTGGAAAAGAGCTGATGACACGGCTATTTCCAATCACAGCTGATCACATGTAAATACGGAAATGCCGTTCAGGTACAGGTAATCAGGGCACTGATCATCAGTGAAGTCCCAACAGTGCCCAGCAGTGATGTCAATCTGTGCCTATCAGTAATGCCAGTCAGTGCCCATCAGTCGCGCCTATCCATGCCTATAAGTGCCACCTATCAGTGCTGCATATCTGGGCCACCTATCAGTGCTGCATATCTGGGCCACCTATCAGTGCTGCATATTACTGCCTCTTCTTCAGTGCCACCTCATCAGTGCCCGTCAGTGCAGCCTCATCAGCGCATATCACTGGAGAAAAATTACTTATTTACAAAATTTTCTGGCAGAAACTAAAAAAAAAACAACATTTTATTGTTTTTTTATTTTTCGGTCTTTAAGAGCCGGTTCACACTATTACGACTTGCCAGGCGACTTGGTCAGCCTGGCGAGTCGCGCCCCGTCCGGTCCATTGAGTAGTACAGGACCGGTTCTAATAGGAGCGACACAAGTCGCTCCGACTTACAAAAAGGGTCCTGTACTACTCTGGAGGCGACTTGCATAGACTTCCATTATGTGAAGTCCGTGCAAGTCGCGACGAAGTCGCGGTGCACGCGACTTCACAGGTCACCCCCCGAAGTCGGAGCGACCTAATGTGAACGGGGAGTAATTATCACATTAACATTTTATAGAGTCTATGGGAATCTATTAAGTACACAGTGCATGAGGGCAGGCTAAGGGTTAATTTCACACCATTGATTGAAATCCCTTTAGGGATGGATCAAGTCAGTCCTTTGTCTAGGTTATCTATTGCATTGGTAGAAACCTTCTTGTTTTGGAATCCCCCCTCTGCTCATTTTACTATGGAATAATAGGAATGCAGAATCACACATTTCTCTTTTATCCTGGCACCTTCTCCCCTCCCCCTGTACAGAGGGCCTCTGAACAATGCCTCCGTGCCTGGGATTTCAATGAGAATTTTCTGGGAGTAACGTAATGTAACATGTGTCCTTCCAGTGTCTTTCCAAAGCGCCACAGTTCACGTCTAATTCTAATTCTAAAATGTGTTCATCTCATTAGCAATGTCGATGAGTATTTTTTTTCTTTTGTTTTTTAAGAAAATATGATTCACTCTTAAACCACTTAAGCCCCGGAAGATTTTACCCCTTTCCTGACCAGGGGGTATTTTGAGATTCGGCACTGCGTGACTTTAACAGACAATTGCACGGTCGTGCGGCGCTGAACCTAAACGAATTTGACGTCCTTTTTTTCCCACAAACAGAGCTTTCTTTTGGTGGTATTTGATCACCTGTGCGATTTTTTGATCATACGCTATAAACAAAAAAAGAGCGACAATTGTGCAAAAATAACTATTTTTCACATTTTTTTATATGAGATTCCCCAAAAAAAATGTAAAAATCAAAATTTTTTAACATTTTCGGCCAATTTGTTTTATGCTACATATTTTTGGTAAAAAAAAAATCGCAAAAAGCGTATTTTGATTGGTTTGCGCAAAAGTTATCGCGTTTACTAACAAAGGAAAAGATTTTTGTCATTTTTGTTGTTTTTTTTAACGCGTAATGGCGGCGATCTGCGATTTTTTTTGTGGGACTGCGACATTGGGGCGGACAGATCGGACCCTTGACTGACATTTTTGACACTTTTGGGGTTACCAGTGACATTTCTACAGTAATCAGTGCTATACATATGCACTGTTACTGCAAAATGACACTGGTAGTGAAGGGGTTAACTTTTTAAGAGGGAGGGGTGGTGTGTGTCCCTAGGGGCGTGATTCTAACTGTGATTGGCTGTGGCTTGAGCTGTAGGAACAATGATCAACGGTCCTACATAGTAGAACCGTATGATCACTGTTTCTACACAGGGGAGAATGACAGGCGGCTTTTTTACACTAGCCGCCTGCCTTTCTCCCTCTCCACCGACGATCGCAGAGTGACCGGTGGACATCAGGTCCGCCAGTCACACGCGCGGGGGGGTTCGTGACCGTGCGGGAGCGGGAGCGTGCCTCCGGTGGCGCGCGCTCGTTCCCCAGAGCCTCACAGGCTAGTGACGTACCGGTACGTCACTTTGCCTGTGAGGGGCTGACCACCGCAGTATATGTACTTGCGGCGGTCGGCAAGTGGTTAAAGGCATCTGGTGTTGCACAGTCCGAAATATAGCTATACATTTTTTTGTGGCTACATTAAAATGTATGTAAGTACAAGAATAAAATATAATATATGGCAGCTTAACAGTCCTGTTAGGGGTCCTCATCAAAGTCCCTCTTTATATAACGTGACCTTCTTAGAGTGCCCTTTTTTCTCAGCTGTCCCCATCAGAGTTCCACCTTACATCAGATTTCCCCATCAGCGTGCCTCCTTACATCAGGTGTCCCAATCGGCATGCCTCCTTACCTCTGGTGTCCCCATCGGGGTGACCCCTTACATCAACTGTCCCATCAAATCCGCTCTTACAGTAATTGTCCCCATCAGAGTGCCCCTTACATCAATTGCCCCATCAGAGTGACCCTTATATCAGGTTTCCCCAATCAGAGTTCCCTCTTATATCAGGTTTCCCCAACAGAGTCCCCCTTACATCAACTGTCCCCATTTGAGTGCCTCATGGATCAGTGGATGCACCCAGAGGCCTGGGTGGGGCACAGCGAAAATCTGGGGGGGGGGGGACAGCCCATGCCAGCACCCCCCTACATCTGGGCCTGTCACCTAGTGTGGTAAAACATCATGTCACCCCCCCATTAGTAAAACATGGTGTTACCACCCGCACGCCCTCCACAGTAAAACATGATGTTACCCCAACCCCCTCTTTCTACCTCCTACTTAATGGTGTCACCTCTGTGGCAGGTGTCACCCAGGTGCGGTCCACTTCAATTCGGCACACCATAGCAACACCATTGAACTTAAAGCAGACTTGTAACTACATTTTTAACCCCACACACACACACATGCATGCACACACACTTTCTCATTAAACTTTCCCATTGGGGGAAAGGTTTAGCGCTATCCTGTGCAACTTGGACCTGCACTTTCTGCTTTCTCCCCTAGGCGAGAAGGAAATTTCTCCCACCACCCAAAGCGTACTGGAATACCAATTTCACACATTCCAGGAGGCCATGGGTCAATCTCCACCACACTGCGCATGTACTGAGCTATCTCCATAGCACTGTGTCACCAGGGGGCACCTGCAAGATCCAGTCCAGGAACAGACAAGCTTGTCTCCTGATGACAACAGGTGAGTAGATGGTGATGTTGGACCTGGAGTGACGGCTTACACCAGACAATGGTGGATTTGCTGGGTGGATGAGTTTGATTTTTTTGTGGACAATCAAGCGGACAAGGTAAAAGGATGGACAATATTTTTAAAGGGGTAGACTGAAGTTCCTTTTTAAGGTTTGCATTTCATAGAGCACACTGGAAAGGCATGAGCACTGCATGCTCAGATTTTAGGTCCCTTTAACAGAGAAGAATAAGGTTGCTAAAATTCCCACTTTTCAATGTTAGCTGAGAACTTTCTACCTCTGTGAAAGTATCTTATCTTATGTAGTCAGTCATTAAATGATCAAGCAGCCCTTGGTGCAAAGGTTTTTTTCAAGATAAGTGTCTGCTGCTATGGTATGAATGTGATCAAATACAGAATGAAAGAGATCACATGAAGGCTAGAAATAGAGACTGGAAATGCCAGCAATAATGGCAGATTATCGAACGATCTGTTGTCCGTTTTTTGTTGCATGCTAGTCTCATGTCGAAAGTGAAGAGGTTACTTTCATACGAAAATTCCCGTACGACAGAATTCAACTTCAGAAGTGATGTCGAGTGTTGAATTGTTTTGTATGTGTTCTTTTGTTTCTGAGCATGCCTAGTCTTGCTCTTACCATTTTTTTTCGGATGAAAACTGTACTAATTAAACGCAAATTGGACGTTGTGTTGACGTATGATAAAAATTTTATAGCCTGCATATCCAGTTTGTGTCGTCCTAAAATTCCAAATAGGCTGTCGAAAGTGCTATACTGACTTTCCGAAAATCGGCAGATCGTTCGTCGGACGAAATTTTCCTTCCGTATTCCTTTCAAATTTTCGTATCGTGTGTACGGGCCTTAAGATTATAAAATAAAAAGCATCCTCAAACTTCTCTTTTAAAGTGAACTTGTTTATATGTCTGCATGGGAAAAGAACAGGTTCACTTTAAGGTACAACATTAGGTACAGATTTTAGTTTAGTAGATTGTACTAACCACTTGCCGACCGCCGCAAGTAGATATACTGCGGCGGTCAGCCCCTCACAGGCAAAGTGACGTAAATAAAGGTCACTAGCCTGTGAGGCTCTGGGGAGCAAGCGCGCGCCCCCGGAGGCACGCTCCCGCTCCCCCGCGGTCACGGACTCCCCCGCGCGTGTGACCGGCAGACCCGATGTCCGCCGGTCACTCTGCGATCGTCGCTGCAGAGGGAGAAAGTCAGGCGACTAGTGTAAACAAGCCGCCTGTCATTCTCCCCTGTGTAGAAACAGTGATCATACGGTTCTACTATGTAGGACCGTTGATCATTGCTCCTACAGCTCAAGCCACAGCCAATCACAGTTAGAATCACGCCCCTAGGGACACACACAGCCCCTCCCTCTGAAATAAAGTTAACCCCTTCACTACCAGTGTAGTTTTACAGCAACAGTGCATATGTATAGCACTGATTACTGTAGAAATGTCACTGGTAACCCCAAAAGTGTCAAAAATGTCAGTCAAGGGTCCGATCTGTCCGCTGCAATGTCGCAGTACCGCAAAAAAAATTGCAGATCGCCGCCATTACGCGTTAAAAAAAACAACAAAAATGACAAAAATCTTTCCCTTTGTTAGTAAACGCGATAACTTTTGCGCAAACCAATCAAAATACGCTTTTTGTGATTTTTTTTTACCAAACATATGTAGCATAAAACAAATTGGCCGAAAATGTTAAAAAAATTTGATTTTTACATTTTTTAGGGGGGGAATTTCATATAAAAAAATTTGAAAAATATTGTTATTTTTACAAAATTGACGCTTTTATTTTGTTTATAGCGCATGATCAAAAAATCGCACAGGTGATCAAATACCACCAAAAGAAAGCTCTGTTTGTGGGAAAAAAAGGACGTCAAATTTGTTTAGGTACGGCGTCGCACGACGGCGCAATTGTCCGTTAAAGTCACGCAGTGCCGAATCGCAAAATACCCCCTGGTCAGGAAGGGGGTAAAATCTTCCGGGGCTTAAGTGGTTAAAGTTTGGAAGTTAAAATAAGGGGTTAGGCCATCATTTAGAAAAAGAAGCTTCAAAATTGTCAGTAAAAGGGCCCCATAGTATCTATACAAATATTTGTGGCCCAAAAAAAGAACATTTTGTCCCCTTTTACATCAGGGTCCCCATCAGAGAGCCTCCTTACATAAAAATTCCTATTACTGTCCTTCTTATAATAGGGTCCCCATCAGAGTCCCCCCCTTACATCAGGATCTCCATCAGAGTCCTCCCTCTATCATACTCCTCCCTCATATCAGGATTACCATCAGAATCTTTCATACATCAGAGTCCCCTCTTACATCTGGTTCTCCATCAGAGTCTACCTTATGTAAAAGCAGAGACCCTTGAATCCTCAATCTGTGCACATTAAGGATATGTCACTGACACTTGCCACTGGCTGGAAAAAAAACTTGTAGTGGGCTGTATCTTGCCCACACCCCTGCCCACTCCTAATTTAGAAGTTTGGGGTTAAGAAGAAGTATGGGAAAATAATGAAACAATCATACTTACCTAGATGTGGTCGGGGGATAGCTGCAGCTGGGATCAGTGCTGATCAAATACTGTTGAACGCTCAGCTCTCGGTCCTCAGCCTGTAGCACGTGACTGCAGTGCCAGTCCGTGGCTCTCTATTCCGCCTCTTCAGTGCTCATAAGCGGAGCTTTACCTTTTTCGATGGAGCTCTGCTTTAAAAAGTGTATTTACTCGAGAGATAATACTGTAATTCTATCACTGTACTGGCCACATTTCGAGTATGGTGTGTAGTTCTGGTCACCAGTCCTCAAGATGGATGTGCTGGATTTAGAGATTGTCTAGAGAAGGACATCAAGCTGATAAGAGGACTGGAGGACCTCATTTATGAGGAATGACTACAAACATTAAACCTCATCCCTGGAGAAGAGACGCTAAAGAGGAGATATGATCACAATATAAAAATAGTGATTCTAGCATAGGGGAAAACTATTCAGTCACAAGAAGACACATGGCTACCCAATGAATTCAGATGGGAAGTGGTTTAACCTTAAACTACACAGGGGCTCTTTAGGCCCCTTTCACACATATGGTCCGATCAGATCCGCCTGTCAGTTTTTCAGGCAGACCTGATCGGATGCCCCATGCATCCCTATGGGGCAGCGGATGTCATCTGAGACATCTCCGCTGATACCCGCTGCCAACCAATCCGATCCTGTCCGTCAAATCCGGACGGATGGAAACCCTGTTTTCCATCCGTCTGGAGGATCAGATCAGATGGCATCGGATGAGAATGGACAGGCGGTTCGTTCTCATCCGATTCCCCCATAGGGGACAGTGGGGCTCTGACAGCTCTGTTTCCACACACAGAGCGGAGACGGAGCTGTCATCCGCCTGCTCAGCAGGGATCGGCGGATCCATCCCCCACTGAGCAGAACGGACTCCGTCGACGAAACGGAGCTGTGTGAAAGGGGCCTTACTGTTAGAGCGATAAGCTGTGAAACTCCCTTCCACAGTTGGTGGTGTTAGAGGAAAAAACTAATAAATGGGTATCTTAGCAAACACAGTATACAGGGATATGGGAAATGGTAGAGAAACAAAAACATACACACTCATGCACCCACACCAGTTGAACTGGTTGACAAATATGTTCAAATCAGCGTCCACTACCTAATTTCAGTGCCATGGCTTTATTAGTAATTCTAGACATAATTCAGCAGTTTTTGGGAACCCTACATTTGCGTCTTCTCTATTACCAGGGGTCTCCAAACCATGGCCTACTGCAAGATTTTATCTGGCCCTTTCATGAAGGATGGACTCTAAAAAGGATTTTTTTCAAATAAATTTTTTATTGGTTTTCACAATTTAACGAGTTTAATGTCACTTTACAGTTACATGCAGGGCCTCTGATAGGGGGGGACCACCAGCCCTCTTGTAAGGGGCCCGAGCACACGGGGGGGCCCACACAGAGAGGGGGATTAGTGATGGACAACAAATACAGAAATCTATCTCCAGCACCTGAATCTGAACTGTCCCTCTCCCTGCTATCAGCTTTTATCTGTTGAGGAAGAGACAGTTGTCCCTCACTAATCCCCCTCCCTTGTGTGGGCCCCCCTCCCAGCACTTATCTCTGCTCAGGAGTTTATCTGTAACTTTGTTTCTCTCTCGGTCTCTCTGATCACTGAGCTCCAACTGCCCAGCCTGTATATTTTTCTCATCTCATCTTCTTTCTTATTTAACATAGTTTTTTTTTTTAGATTTAGCAGGAATTATGCGAGTTATGTTATATTTGTGTCTGCTAATAGTGATTTTGTTGTAATTTTAGCTAAATATATCTTTAATATTTTCTTAGGGGGGGGGGCTGCCAGGTAGTCTGTACGGGACCCCGCGATTTCTAACAGCAGCCCTGGTTACATGTATTGAATAAAGAATAGTAACATGACTCAGGATGTTCATGCAGACAAAAAGATATCTAAAGCCCCGTACACACGTACCGATCGTCGGCCGAACGATCGGCCGTCTTTTGTCCAGGGCTGTCGTGTCTGAAAACTGCAAAAGACTGCACATGAATTTTGTCGGCCAACAACAGCCGACTGCAGAAGTGATGTCATGTGATGGTTAACTTTCCTTGTCTTTTTTATTTTCTGAGCATGCCCAGTCTTGCTAATCTGCTGTCTGTCGGCCGAAATCTGTACTGACTGGCGAACAATCGGCCGTTCTGGTGACGGCCAACAAATATTTTAAAGTCTGCACGACAGATTCTGTTCGGCCGAAAATGCGCTGTCGGCTGTCGGAAGCATCATACTAACAAGCCTACAATCGGCCGATCGGTCGGTGGCCAAATATTTACGGCCGACAATCGGTACGTGTGTACGGGGCTTGAGTTGAACTTACTATACCTTAGTAGGCGTACAGATTTGATCCAGGATTAAAGTGTAAACTGGTCAGAGATTTATAATGAGTGATACTTTAATTTTAATGGATTTCTATCCAAGGTTCCCAATCTGATATTGATGTAAGAGGGGACTCTTATATAAGGGGGGGACACTGATGGAATCAAGTTTTTTTTGGAAATTGTTTTCTTTTACTACAGTTTTTTTTTCTCTGTTCTGTTCTCTGTTTTTTACAAAGATAGTCCAAGTAAAACGAATTATTAAATTAAAATTTTACAAAAAATAAAAATATAACTGTATAAAATGGATTGGTCCACGAAAATTTGTAAAATATACAGTCTGGCCCTTATACTGAAAAGTTTGGAGAACCCCTGCTCTATAAAAGGTGGTGGATAGGAAATACTGAGAATGGCAAACGAATGAGAAAGCAAGAAAGCACACAAGGAACAAGTGTACTGAGGGCCAGAAAAACACAAGGAGTGGAAGGACAAACTCGTCTAGACCATGAGCAGATAATTAGGACCATTACTTAGGTCAGCTTTCCCCAGGCTGCTCCCTCCACCGCCAACAATAAGATTGCTGTACAAATAGAAACACCCCTTTATTTTGGCTGATACATGGTGCAGGGTCATGATGCAATATGAGGCACTCCGTTGCCCGGTCTCATGACTCAAATTACCCTGAATGAAATAAATATAAATGTTGAAATGCTATAATTAAATTTAGGGAAAAGCAAATGCCTGTGCAGCTGATAGCAATAAACCACATCCATTTTCCTTAAAGTGGAAATAATCCCCCAAAAAAAAAAAAAAAAATATATATATATATATATATATATATATATATATATATACAGTATATATTGCAAATTACCAGTCATTAGATGTGATGGCTGCATTTGTTTTCTTTTCTTTATTATCACCCAGTGATCCACCCGGATTTTTTCAATAGAGCAAGCTGTTCTGCAGATGTAACAGTTACAGGCTTGAGACAAACCATTTACCACTAGCAGGGGTGCTTATAACGGCCAGCTTTTATTTATTCACGTAAAACCTAGAGGAGGGGATATCTAGCACAATCTCGGTATTTGCGGATGATACTAAACTAAGCATGCCAATATCTTCTATGCAGGATGTGGAAACCTTACAAGCGGTCCTGAACAAAATAATGGGGTGGGCAACTACATGGCAGATGAGGCTTAATGTTGAAAAATGTAAAGTAATGCATTTGGGCATCAGAAACACGAAAGCAAGCTACTCACTAGGGGGGGAACCTCTGGGTGAGTCTAGGATGGAAAAGGACTTGGAGGTCCTAGTGGATAACAGGCTTGGCAGTGGCATGCAATGCCAAGCCGCTGCAAGCAAAGCCAACAGAATACTGGGAAGAATAAAAAAGGGGATTCACTCCAGAAATAAAGAGATTATTCTCCCACTCTACAAGACTCTGGTCCGGCCACATCTGGAGTATGCTGTCCAGTTCTGGGCACCGGTCCTCAGGAAGGATGTGCTGGAATTGGAAAGAGTCCAGAGAAGGGCAACAAAAATAATTAGGGGAATGGAGGACATCAGCTATGAGGAAAGACTACAAGCACTGAACTTATTCTCTCTGGAGAAGAGACGATTGAGGGGGGATATGATATCAATGTACAAATATTGTACTGGTGATGACCCTAGCATAAGGAACAAACTATTCAGAGAAAGGGAATACAATAAGACACGTGGCCACTCACTAAAACTAGAGGAAAAACGGTTTAACCTTAAAATACGTAAGGGGTTCTTCACTGTAAGAGCAGTAAGGATGTGGAATTCTCTTCCACAAGCAGTGGTATCAGCAGGGAGCATTGATAGTTTTAAAAAACTATTAGATGGGCATCTTAAAGACCACAACATACAGGGGTATACAATGTACGGTTAACAGTAGACAAACACTCACATTATAGGTTGAACTGGATGGACTGATGTCTTTTTTCAACTTCACTAACTATGTAACTATGTAACCTTTATCCCA
>NC_138779.1:187588695-187676195 GCF_965119305.1 Pelophylax lessonae | reverse complement strand
CGTTTGGGTACGGCGTTGCATGACCGTGCAATTGTCAGTTAAAGTCGCACAGTGACGAATCGCAAAAAGTGGCCCAGACGTAAGACAGCAAAATCCTCCGGTGGTAAAGTGGTTAAATGTAATAGCAGATTTAAAGTGGAGTTCCACCCTATTTTAATACTTACCTCCATCTTCTCGCTCCGGGTCACCTGAAAAAGAAATGGATAATCCCATATTTTTTTTTTTTTTACTTACCTCGTAGCGAAGAAAATATACTTACCTTACTTCCTTCTTCCTTCTTCCTCCTTCCTCGGCCGCGGCCCGTCGTCACTTCCTGGCTCTGCAATGATTCCTGGGAGCTGAACGTCATCGCTCCCAGGAATCATTGCGCCTGCACCGGCCCCGACGTCACTTCCGGGGCGCGCGCGTCATCCCCTTCTAAACAGCTTCTGGGCATGCCCAGAAGCTGTGGAGGGATGACGCACGCGCCCCGGAAGTGACGTCGGGGCCAGCGCAGGGCATTGAGGGACCGAAGAAGGCGGAAGAGGACGCAGAAGAGGATCTCGCTGGCTTTAAGCTGCCCACATCTGAGATGGCAGCGCTGGACAAGACGTTTTCAAGGTAAGTATTTGTCCTAACAGGTAAGTGCAACCCGGGACAGATCAGAGGCTAGCCATTGTGGAATGTACTAGCCCTGACTGTCCTGGGGGTATTTTTAAAAAAAAAAAAATTACAGGGTGGAACTCCGCTTTAAATACACTAAACAAATTGAAGCCAAACTCTAATTAACATTTAATTACAGCAAACAGTTTTTTTTTTTCCTTTTTGGGATAAAGGGCTTGCATGAATAAATACAAGTTGATCATTTTAATCACCCCTGCCAGTGTTAAGTGGTTTGTCTCAACCGCATAAGCTGATACATTCTGCTGGAAAGCTTGAGATTTTGAAAAACAACAGACTTACTGGCTGGATCACCTGGTGAGAAAACAAGAAAGAAAGCCTAAAAAAGGAAACTAATGCAGCCACCACACCTAAGAATTGGTAAGCTGCAATGTAATAAATGTTTGCTTTTAGGTTTAATATTGCTTTAAAGATTTGTTTTCTGATAAGTGTGCAGCTTTGCAATCATGCTGCAGTGCGGTTACTTTATATCCGTAGCTGTATGCACACACAGAGCTGTCTCTGGGTGATACACTGAGTATAATCAATTCATTTGTTAGCTGTAAAAATCAGATGACTCTCCGGGCGTACGCTTCTACCGTCATATGATTCCAATTCAGATTTAACCATCTGCTTTCAGGTGAATATTCTTCTACAGTCATTGCAACAGAATTTTATAAATGATGTTTGCTTTATGTCATCCTGCTAGATGCTCACGAAAAACATTCACATGTGGCTACAAATGACCCCCACCTAGAGCAGCGGGCTGAAACAACAAAGTGCAATGCTTAGCTAAATGAAGACTCGGAGCTTGGTCCCCTTTCACCTTGGAGGTTGCACTTCCGGAAGCCAATTACATACTCCACTGGATGTAAAAGACCTGCTTAAATAATTTAAAAACCTAATCCACATCTAATTTAAAGCAAGCAAAATAAACCTTGGTGGGTTTTCAATCCACAGCAATCTTCTTGCTCATCTTTATAATTTTATCCTAAACCCTCATGCCTAAATAATTAAAAAATCTAAAACTGAAAAAAAAAGAAATCTGGGTAGGTTTTCAAACCTGCTTTACAGTTTTATCCCAAATCAGGAGCTCAGCAAATTTTTACAAATTTGGTAGTACACAATCAGCATCTAAAAAAAAGCCTCATTCTAATGGTGGCCATACACACAGGGATTTTATATACAATCAAATTTTGGATTCTTGTATTATGTGAGATTTTGTACCTATTCTGTTGTACATTGCTCTGATGGAGGCTTTATTCTTTTATATAAATAAAGAATTTAGAAAAAAAAAAACTGTCTGATCAAAAGATTGTGAAGATTGTTCCATACTCCAGATCAGACTCTCAACCTTTTCAACATGGAGGAATACTTGAAATAATTTTCAGGTCTCAGGGAACCCCTGCTAAAATTGTTTACAACTCATTTATTTTTATTTATTTCAGGTACTTATATAGCGCTGTCAATTTACGCGGCGCTTTACATATACATTGTACATTCACATCACTCCCTGCCCTCAAGGAGCTTACAATCTAAGGTCCCTAACTCGCATACATACACAGTAGGGCCAATTTTTTATAGGATCCAATTAACCTACCAGCATGTCTTTGGAGTGTGGGAGGAAACCGAAGTACCCGGAGGAAATCCACGCAGGCACAGGGAGAACATGCAAACTCCAGGCAGGTAGCGTCGTGGTTGGGATTCGCACCAGCGACTCTCTTGCTGCTAGGTGAAAGTGCTAACCACTGCCGCCGTCAACTTGTGATACATTAGTGTGATGGTTAGTGGGGTGAATGCTCCTTACACTTGTGGACACTGAGAATGATTACCTTCTTCCAGATAGCTAAAAAGATCAATGGTGTCAGGCAGGGCTGTTTTTTGGCCTAGGCCAACAAGGCCCAGGCCTAGGGCGGCACTTTGCAGGGGGCAGCAAAAAAACCGCCCCCCCTCCACCTGAGACTCTATTAGCCACTGGTTGCTAGAGCCACCTCCCCCTCTCGCTCACCCCCCTCTCTCTCTCTCGCTCTCATCCCCCCTCTCTCTCACCCCCCTCTCTCACTCACCCCCTCTCTCTCTCTTACCCCTCCTGCCTCTCTCTCTCACCCCCTCCTCTCTCTATCTCACCCCCCCTCTCTCTCACCCCTCCTCTCTCATCCTCGCTCTCTCTCTCTCCCCCCCTCTCTCTCTCCCCACCCCCTATCTCATCCCCCCTCTCTCTCACCCCCCCCCTCTCTCTCTCATCCTCCCTCACCCTCCCCCTCTCTCTCTCCTTCACCCCCCCCTCTCATGAGATCTCAGGGGTTAATGCTGGGACTTGTAGTCCTTCAATTTTGGAGGGAGCCACATTAGTTGAAAAAGAAAGAGTGGGGCAAATTTACATAGGAGGGGGCGCCCAATTTTAGTCTTGCCTAGGGCAGCACAAAACCAAAATACACCACTAGTGTCAGGGGGAACTTATCTGAGAGGCAGAAATTGCTCATTGCTCAAGGAACCCCTAGCAACTTCTGGAGGAACCCTGGGGTTCCACAGAACCCTGGTTGAGAACCACTGTTCCAGATACCTAATGAACTCTACTTTCTTATGATTGGATTTTTCTGTCCAGACCGATCAGAATAATTTTGTTTAAATTGATCGGCTTGGATTGATCGATGGCACAGTATGTGTCTTTTTGATAATTCAAACATCTAATTACATTATACGATTCTGTGAAGAATCATTCAAATTTATTGCTTCCTGTTTGGCCACCATAAGTCAAGCCTTTTTTAGCCAATCTGGTCAACTCGTCGCTTTCCAAGCAGCCTCCTTTCATCACTTCTGATTAAAAAAGAAACAGTAAAGTCGGTCATACATGGGTTGAATTCTGAAATCGTAACTAAGAATTTTCGTTCGAATTTCGCAACGTTAGTGGGCTGCAGCATGCGACCATCAAATTTGAGTGATCGGGCATGTTGGAAATTTTTGGAAAAATGAACAAATTTCTAATTAATGATTGGAGAATCGTGTGAGAAATGTCATTGAAAACGAAATGCCCATTAGCTGTTACCTGTAAAGAATAGAAGATTCCCAGCCACTCATTTTCTTTTCTGTAGCAACATGAGGGGAAATTGAAGGCTTAGTTGGTTGGATTTTGAAATCAATGGTGGCACCATCGGATCACAAAACACACAAAATTTCTGATTTTCAAAAGAAAATTTGTTTGGAATTTAACCCATGTATGGCCTGCATTAGCAATACTACCTGCCTGGAGTTTGCATGTTCTCCCTGTGGCTGCGTGGGTTTCCTCTGGGTACTCCAGTTTCCTCCCACACTCCAAAGACATGCTGGTAGGTTAATTAGCGCCTGTCTAAATGGGTCCTACTATGTGTATGTATAAATGTGAGTTAGAGACCTTAGATTGTAAGTTCCTAGAGGGCAGAGACTGATGTGAATGTACAATATATATGTAAAGCACTGTGTAAACTGACAGTGCTATATACAGTATCTCACAAAAGTGAGTACACCCCTCACATTTTTTCTAAATATTTTATATCTTTTCATGTGACAACACTTTTGAAGAAGTGACACTTTGCTACAATGTAGAGTAGTGAGTGTACAGCTTGTATAACAGTGTAAGTTTGCTGTCCCCTCAAAATAACTCAACACACAGCCATTATTGTCTATGTTGGCATTCATGGTTCCCTCAATGAACTGTAGCTCCCCAGTGCCAGCAGCACTCATGCAGCCCCAGACCATGACACTCCCACCACCATGCTTGACTGTAGGCAAGACACACTTGTCTTTGTACTTCTCACCTGGTTGCCGCGACACACGCTTGACACCATCTGAACCAAATAGGTTTATCTTGGTCACATCAGACCACAGGACATGGTTCCAGTAATCCATGTCCTTAGTCTGTTTGTCTTCAGCAAACTGTTTGCAGGCTTTCTTGTGCATCATCTTTAGAAGAGGCTTCCTTCTGGGACGACAGCCATACAGACCAATTTGATACAGTGTGCGGCGTATGGTCTGAGCACTGACAGGCTGACACCCCACCCCCTTCAACCTCTGCAGCAATGCAGGCAGCACTCATACATCCATTTCCCAAAGACAGCCTCTGGATATGACGCTCACGCTGAGTACATGCACTCAACTTCTGTGGTCGACCATGGCGAGGCCTGTTCTGAGTGGAACCTGTCCTATTAAACCTTAGTATGGTCTTGGCCACCGTGCTTCAACTCAGCTTCAGGGTCTTGGCAATCTTCTTATAGCCTAGGCCATCTTTATGTAGAGCAACAATTCTTTTTTTCAGACCCTCAGAGAGTTCTTTGCCATGAGGTGCCATGTTGAACTTCCAGTGACCAGTATGAGAGAGTGAGAGCGATAACACCAAATTTAACACACCTGCTCCCCATTCACACCTGAGACCTTCTAACACTAATGAGTCACATGACACTGGGGAGGGAAAATGGCTAATTGGGTCCAATTCTGACATTGTCCCTTAGGGGTGTACTCACTTTTGTTGCCAGCAGTTTAGACATTAATGGCTGTGTGTTGAGTTATTTTGAGGGGACAGCAAATTTACACTGTTATACAAGCTGTGCACTCACTACTTTACATTGTAGCAAAGAGTAATTTCTTCAGTGTTGTCACATGAAAAGTTATAATAAAATATTTACTAAAATGTGAGGGGTGTACTCACTTTTGTGAGATACTGTATACTATCTATATAAATAATAAAATATTCATACATCCGATTATATTATCTGGTTCTGTGAAGACTATGACATGTACATATCAGGTTCTGTGAAGTCTAGACATGTATGGCCACCATAAGTCAAATTCTGTTTGGCCAATCTGGTCAACGCATCGCTAGCAGCCAGAATCTAAAATATATTGCAGAATAGTATATGCAGGGCTTTTTTTCTCAGAGAATAGGTGCCGGAACTCCCCCTTTTCAAGTCACCCCTTGTCTCCGCCCCTACCCACCTCCGAGCACCGTTTCTTGGTTCCAACCATTACCCACCTCCAAAGACCACCCCTTTTAGATAATAAAGTAACATTTGTGGTACTAACTAATTTGTATTGAGCTTGTTAATGATAACAAGAAAAGCAGTAGAATAGATCCCTTGCAGCCAGCAACAATGGACCACTCACAACAAAGCACCCCACTCCCTAGCAGCAACAACAGATCTCCTCGCAGCCAGCATCAGCAGACCCTCTGGATGAATAGACCCCCCCCAGCAACAATGGACCACCTGCAAGAAAAAAGCACCCCCTTCCTCAGCAATAATAGACCCCCGGAAGTAACAATAGACCTCTTCCTCAACAGTAGATCCCTCCCACAAATGACTGACCCCCCAGCAACATAAGACCCACCCTTAGCAACAATAGATCCCCTGCCAGCAACAACAGATCTCCCCAGCAACAGACCCCCCTGCAATAATAGATTCCCTCCAGTGACAATAGATCCCCAGCAACCAGCATCAACAGACCCTGCAGCACACCTCCAGCACCCCTTGCCATTACATACATTCAGTCCTGGAGGTGCCGGAACTGCGTTCCCCCGCGTTCCCGCTGAAAAAAAGCCCTGAGTATATTAATATAACATGATCTTATTTGTTTGATAATAGATCGATATACAAGACCATAGTAGCCAATATACAACAATAACAATGTATCCTTTGCTGATCTGATTGCACTGGAGACATCAGGACGTTGTTGTTGGGTTAATGTGCTTTGCAAATCAGTTCTGTTTGTGCGGCTTTGTTTGATATTGAATTTCATGAGATTCCTAGAATGCACAGATCAGCCATACAGATATGGCAAA
Source organism: Pelophylax lessonae (assembly GCF_965119305.1). Lineage (NCBI taxonomy): Eukaryota > Metazoa > Chordata > Amphibia > Anura > Ranidae > Pelophylax > Pelophylax lessonae. The sequence goes on along the minus strand of NC_138779.1, from coordinate 187,669,747 downwards.
GACAGGTTTACTAGTCATGAAAACATGGAGTCTGCTTGAAGGTGAGAAAGATGTACACAGATTACAAGGCTGTGTACACAACATGCGGCGATACACTGAGCCCCAGCAGACATCAGAAATACAGGCGGATTGTACTCACTGTGTGCAGAGTCTGCTGTTGTCTGTGGCTGGGAGCAGCTGTCAGCCTGACACAAGCTGTGTAGGATCTGCAGAGAAATGAATGGGTGTGGAGAGACCAAGGGATGAAGGATGGGTAGGGTGGAACTACAGCTCATGACGAGAGGCTCAGGAGAGAACAGAGGAGGGCCTTCTAAGAGAATGTAGGGCATAGAAGGGGCAGCATGGAAGGAAATAACGAACCTGCATTGAAAGATTTAATGGGGGGGATAATCAGAAATGCTGAGCAAAGGCAGTCTGCTTGGATGTCAGTGTCTTTTTTTAAACACATCTGGACCTGAAGTTTTTATCCCCTTAATGACCAGACCATTTTTTCCATACGGCACTGCATTCATTTAACTGATAATTGCGTGATCGTGCAACGCTGTAGCCAAATAAAATTGATGTACGTTTTTACTCACAAATAGAGCTTTCTTTTGGTGCTATTTGATTACCTGTGCAGTTTTTACTTCTTGCGCTATAAACAAAAAGAGCGACAATTCTGAAAAAAACAAACAATATTTTTACTTTCTGCTATAAAACACAGAAAAAAAAAAAAATCTAATTTTTTCATCATTTTAGGCCAATATGTATTCTGCTACATATTTTTGGTAAACAAAAAACCCCAATAAGGGTACAGACATCCCAAGTCTCCCGCGACTTGCGGGAGTCTCCCGCCTTTGGCAGGCGGCTCACGGACACCCGCAAGTGCCGCGCGACCTCCCGGCTGCCGTGAGAGACTTCGGATGTCTGTTGAGTCAGTGACAGAGCGCTGCTCCCTGTATAGTTCGGCTCTGTCACAGGCCGAAGGATATGAAATGCACTCTGCCTGCGACAGGAGGAGCCATACAGGAAGCAGCAGCAGAAGATCGGACTGTGCGATCCGTCCTCCTCTACCCTCTTCCTATACAGGTATGAATACCAACTCAGCAATCAAACTCAATACCAACCAACTCAGCAATCAAACTCAATACCAACCAACTCAGCAATCAAACTCAATACCAACCAACTCAGCAATCAAACTCAATACCAACCAACTCAGCAATCAAACTCAATACTAACCAACTCAGCAATCAAACTCAATACTAACCAACTCAGCAATCAAACTCAATACCAACCAACACAGCAATCAAACTCAATACCAACCAACTCAGCAATTAAACTCAATACCAACCAACTCAGCAATCAAACTCAATACCAACCAACTCAGCAATCAAACTCAATACTAACCAACTCAGCAATCAAACTCAATACTAACCAACTCAGCAATCAAACTCAATACCAACCAACTCAGCAATCAAACTCAATACCAACCAACTCAGCAATCAAACTCAATACCAACCAACTCAGCAATCAAACTCAATACCAACCAACTCAGCAATCAAACTCAATACCAACCAACTCAGCAATCAAACTCAATACCAACCAACTCAGCAATCAAACTCAATACCAACCAACTCAGCAATCAAACTCAATACCAACCAACTCAGCAATCAAACTCAATACCAACCAACTCAGCAATCAAACTCAATACCAACCAACTCAGCAATCAAACTCAATACCAACCAACTCAGCAATCAAATTCTTTGTCTCACTCTCACCAATTCTTTTATAAATCAGCAGATATAAGTGTTAGTAAGGAAATAAAATATTAAGCATAGCAAAGGTATTTCACAATAGAAGTTGACTGCTTACAATTTCTTAATATATACCTTTTTCCTCTGTCTTTATTATTTCTTGTTAGTAAACTGTATATTTATAGTCTAAAGATTACTAGTGCCATTTAGATAGCAAAATTAGTCATCTCTGATCTTCTGAGCTCTCAGAACTGTTGAATAGAGAGAGAGAGAAAAGAGGATCTATTTATTACGTATCTATCTAGCAATATATTCTATCTACAGACAAGTCTGCCATGACTTGTGGGAGTCTCCTGCATTTGGCCGGCGGCACACGCAGTGCTGTATTTTGGCCTAGGCCAACAAGGCCCAGGCCTAGGGCGGCACTTTGCAGGGGGGCAGCAAAAAAGCCACCCCCTCCACCTGAGACTCTATTGGCCACTGGTTGCTAGAGCCGCCTCTCTCACCCCCCTCTCTCTCTCTCTCTCTCTCACTCACCCCCTCTCTTCACCCCCTCTCTCTCATCCCCACCTCTCTTTCATCCCCTCTCTCTCTCACTCTTTGACCCCCCCTCTCTCTCACCCCCCTCTTTCATCCCCCTCACCCCCCCTCTCTCTCTCATCCCCCCTCTCTCTCTCCCTCCCTCACCCTTCTCTCTCTCCCATTCCCTCTCATCCCCCCCCTCTGGTGAGATCTCAGGGGTTCATGCTGGGACTTGTAGTCCTTCAATTTTGGAGGGAGTTACATCCGTTAAAAAAGGAGTGGGGCAAATTTACATAAGAAGGGGGGGGTGCCCAATTTTAGTCTTGCCTAGGGCAGCACAAAACCAAAATACACCACTGGGCTCACGGACAGTGTTTCTGACTCCTACCACCATGACCACTTCAGATCACTGAGGTGGTCATGGTGGTTTGAGTGTTCCTTTAATATCTCTCAGAAGAAGTACATCTCTGTATACTGATTCCATTTCATGTGATCATCCTCTAGTTGTGTTAAATTAGGGCGCGGCAGTACGGAGGGGGGGGGGGGGGGCGGCCGGCGGCGGCGTGGAGTGAAACCTCCCTGAAATGAGTTTTTGCAGGTTGGGATGTCTGAGGGTATATTGATTGGTTTCGCAAAAGTTATTGCGTCTACAAACTAAAGGATTGATTTATGGCGTTTATATTTTTTTTACTAGTAATGGCGGCGATCAGTGATTTTTAGTGGGACTGCGACATTGCGGCAGACAGATCAGACACTTAGCTGACACTTTTAAGGGATCCAGTGACAATACTACAGTAAGCTAAAAATATGCACTGTTACTGTACTAATGACACTGGCAGGGAAGGGGTAAACATCAGGGGCAATCAAAGGGTTAAATGTGTCCCTAGAGCAGGAATCCTCAAACTATGGCCCTCCAGATGTTGCGGAACTACACATCCCATGAGGCATTTTAAATCTCTGACATTCATAGACATGACTAGGCATGATGGGAATTGTAATCCCTGAACAACTGGAGGGCCATAGTTTGAAGACCTCTGCCCTAGAGGGTTCTTACTAACTGTGTGGGGGATGATCTCACTAGATGAACAGAGAGATCTGTGTTCTAAAATAGCAGAAACACAAGATCTCTGTGTTCATCTGTGACAGAACGGCGGCCATTCTATCACTATGGCAAACGACTGCGGGTGGCCAGTGGACATCGCGTCCGCCGGACATGCTGAGTTGCACCCCCTCTGGGCAGTTAGCGCGTGCCCCCACTGGCTATTGCATGAAACGATGTATGGGTACGTCGTTTCACGCAATAGAGCCAACCTGCCGCAGTATATATACTGCTGGCAAGTGGTTAAACATTATCTATTGGAGTGTAACATAAGGGTTGATTTACTATTGTGCATTTTGCAAGTGCAGTTGCTCCAAATCTTAGTAAATGAGGTGAATCTTTACTTGGCAAAGAATGCCCAATTGCCTGCAAGGAAAATAAAAAAAAAACAGTCTTTTGCTAGCACATGATTGGATGATGGAAGTCAGCAGAACGTATGCTCATTTACTAAGCTCTGGAGCAAAGTGCACAGTCTATTTGACTTTAGTATATCAACCCCTTAGTGTGAGCAGACCCTTCCCGTTGACAAAAATTCCCCATTGTTTCAAAGTAGACAGCTCCCGTCATACTATCTGTCTCTGCCTGTTGCTAATAGAGTCATAGCGGAGGTTTCAGTTTGGAAAAATAATAAAATATCTAGGTCTGATGGGGATTCCATCCTCGTGGATTTGGCTCCAATTGGGGTCTACTCTGGGAGTATTCTTATACCATACCCAGAAACCCACAGGTGGTACCTCCTTGATTCAAGACAGGCATTTTTCACAATAAGGTCGGTTCACACTGGTGTGACAAAGCTTCGACTTTGGGAGCACATGACGCATGACGTATACAATTCAATGCTTCCCTATGAGAGCCATCTGAACTGGTCTGACAAAAGGTTTCTGCTCTACTTTGGTCAGACTTCAGCCTATTCAATATAATTGAAGTCAAATCAAAGTCGGATCCTCGTTCTAACCATCCGACTTGTGACATCCGACAGGGTGATTGCAACAACAGGAAAAGGAATTTTTATCCCACTCGGATTGTTAAAGTACAAATCGGACTATCACAAAGTTGGAGAAAAATCGTATCCTGTTCATTCAAGATGGATGGAAGTAGGACTGATGTAGGACCGGTGTGCCAGGGCAAAGTTGGATCGACAGTCGTACAACCCTCGTATCGTACCAGTGTGAACCCGGCCTAAAGGATCATGTCCTATAACCACTTCAATACTGGCGGTGGTAATTTTGTTTACTACTTTGATAGGCAGTACAGCCACCAAAGCAAAAAAGGAATCACGTATAATCAGTGTTAATTCTAACATAGTTACATAGTTACATAGTAGGTGAGGTTGAATAAAGACAATAGTCCATCCAGTTAAACCTGTGTAGGTGTGTGTAGCTGTAATCATCTCACATAGCCCTGAATGTTCTGATCCTTGAGATGTACGTCTAAGAGTCTTTTGAAAGCCACCATACTTCCCGCAGAAACCACCTCTTGTGGTAGAAAATTCCACAATCGTGTAGCCCTAACAGTAAAGAACCCCCCACGTTGCCTGATGTATGCCCTCAAGTCCTCATGCAATCCCTTCGACTGAATAGCTGTTTTTCTATGCCGAGATCACCATTGAGATATTTATAAATTGCCATCATGTCCCCCCTCAGGCGTCTCTTCTCCAGGGAGAATAAATCAAGCGATTGCAGACGCTCTTCATAATTAAGGTCCTCCAATCCCCTAATCAGTTTAGTTGCCCTTCTCTGTCGTCTAAAATTTTTTTCGACCTATAAATTAACACTAATTTAGTGGACTACAATATGACTAAACTCAAACAATTTAGATGACTAAAATACAACTAAAACTAAAATGGCATTTTTGTCAAGACTATGACTAAAACTAAATTGAAGTTTGAAATAAAAATGAACACATTAATTAAAATAACACCTCAAAATGAACACATTAATGTTGGTAATATATTCAGGTAATATGTACAATGGCATTACAGCCAATAGAATTTACAGTTTTTTTATATTTTCAAGTTCTGTTTATCAAAAAGCAATATTTTTGTTTGTTTATGAAACTTTTTTTTTTATAAAGATAATTATATACAGTATCACAAAAGCTAAGGCTCCATTCACACTTGTGCGACTTGTCATGCAACTTGGGACATCGAAGTCACATGACAAGTCATTCCCTACGTTTTCCAATGATAACCATTCATATACTGTATGTTGGAGGCAGCATGATTTGGCACCCCAGAAGCAGGAGTGTGGAAAGAAATTCTGCACAGAATACAAACCCTAATGTATTTTTGTTTTGAGTTACTATAAACTAGCAAGTCCTCTACAAGAGACCCAGCACTGAAAGTATTCCTCTGATGTGGACAAGATTCCGCTGGTTTGTGAATTCTGAAGCCCTGCATGAGTGGCCCTGAAAGTTCTGTGAAATACTTCATCAGTAAGCGGACGCACATTATCCGGTAAGTATAGTTTTCATATCTCTGGCTGGTATATGTATGTACAGTGGGTACGGAAAGTATTCAGACCCCCTTACATTTTTCACTCTGTTATATTGCAGCCATTTGCTAAAATCATTTAGGTTCATTCTTCTTCCTCATGAATGTACACATAGCACCCCATACTGACAGAAAAACACAGAATTGTTGACATTGTTGCAGATTTATTAAAAAATAAAAACTGAAATATCACATGGTCCTAAGTATTCAGACCCTTTGCTCAGTATTTAGTAGAAGCCCCCTTTTGATCTAATACAGCCAGGAGTCTTTTTGGGAAAGATGCAACAAGTCTTTCACACCTGGATTTGGGGATCCTCTGCCATTCCTCCTTGCAGATCCTCTCCAGTTCTGTCAGGTTGGATGGTAAACGTTGGTGGACAGCCATTTTTAGGTCTCTCCAGAGATGCTCAATTGGGTTTAAGTCAGGGCTCTGGCTGGGCCATTCAAGAACAGTCACGGAGTTGTTGTGAAGCCACTCCTTCGTTATTTTAGCTGTGTGCTTAGGGTCATTGTCTTGTTGGAAGGTAAACCTTCGGCCCAGTCTGAGGTCCAGAGCACTCTGGAGAAGGTTTTTGTCCAGGATATCCCTGTACTTGGCCGCATTCATCTTTCCCTCGATTGCAACCAGTCGTCCTGTCCTTGCAGCTGAAAAACACCCCCACAGCATGATGCTGCCACCACCATGCTTCACTGTTGGGACTGTATTAGACAGGTGATGAGCAGTGCCTGGTTTTCTCCACACATACCGCTTAGAATTAAGGCCAAAAAGTTCTATTTTGGTCTCAACAGACCAGAGAATCTTATTTCTCACCATCTTGGAGTCCTTCAGGTGTTTTTTAGCAAACTCCATGCGGGCTTTCATGTGTCTTACACTGAGGAGAGGCTTCCGTTGGGCCACTCTGCCATAAAGCCCCGACTGGTGGAGGGCTGCAGTGATGGTTGACTTTCTACAACTTTCTCCCATCTCCTGACTGCATCTCTGGAGCTCAGCCACAGTGATCTTTGGGTTCTTCTTTACCTCTCTCACCAAGGCTCTTCTCCCCCGATAGCTCAGTTTGGCCGGACGGCCAGCTCTAGGAAGGGTTCTGGTCATCCCAAACGTCTTCCATTTGAGGATTATGGAGGCCACTGTGCTCTTAGGAACCTTAAGTGCAGCAAAAATCTTTTTGTAACCTTGGCCAGATCTGTGCCTTGCCACAATTCTGTCTCTGAGCTCTTCAGGCAGTTCCTTTGACCCCATGATTCTCATTTGCTCTGACATGCATTGTGATCTGGAAGGTCTTATATAGACAGGTGTGTGGCTTTCCTAATCAAGTCCAATCAGTATAATCAAACACAGCTGGACTCAAATGAAGGTGTAGAACCATCTCAAGGATGATCAGAAGAAATGGAAAGCACCTGAGTTAAATATATGAGTGTCACAGCAAAGGGTCTGAATACTTAGGACCATGTGATATTTCAGTTTTTCTTTTTTAATAAATCTGCAACAATGTCAACAATTCTGTGTTTTTCTGTCAGTATGGGGTGCTATGTGTACATTCATGAGGAAGAAGAATGAACCTAAATGATTTTAGCAAATGGCTGCAATATAACAAAGAGTGAAAAATTTAAGGGGGTCTGAATACTTTCCGTACCCACTGTATATGTGTTAAAATGTATAGTATTTGTTAGTGCAAATTGTTTTTTAGGCCTGGTTAGCTGTTAAGTTGTGTGCCGGCAAAGGAAGGGCTGATCACCCTTGGTTAGCAGATGTACCCTGCGGCAGGGGCGGACTGACAACTCATTGGTCCCCCGGGCAATAGGAGATCATGGGGCCCCCTGTGTCCCCATCCACACTCAAGCCACACCCACACAAAGCCCTACCTACATTGCACTACTCACAAATGCTTTAAAGCAACAATATAAGAAAAGCAGTGTGTCACCGTCTAGCAGCAGCTAAACTGTAAGGAGGGCTGTGTCCAGGGCCGGCGCTGTGTCCGTGTTATACTTGGCTTCACTACCATGCTGACAGCTTCCCTGAATATAGTAAGATGGCGAGCATCATGGGGCCCCCTACTGGCCCCAGGCCCCCGGGCAGTGCCCTAAATGCCCGTATGGTCAGTCCGCCCCTGCCCTGCGGATTTATAGGAGAAACTATACATCTTTAAGGAGAAAGTGGGAGAAATATAGATTATATTTTATATTTTTTTACCACGTGAAAGGGAGGCCGCTTTCTGCTCCAAGAGAAGGTCCATGTAGCCTAGGATCTGAGATAAGAGGGCTACAGTCAGTGGTGTTGAGGAGAGAGCAGGGCACTGGTTTGATAGTGTGCTCCTCCTCTGTGGGACTACAAGTCCATGGTAACTTTGGGACAGACGTGTCTGTGTGGTTGTTTGTGTCTGTGTGTTTGTATCTGTGTGTCTTGTGTCAGCAGCTGTGTGCAGACTGGTTAGACCAGTGTGAACGTAACTAGCATATCAATGGATGTCATTGGTATTTTCCTTAAGAAAAAATGCCTCTGCTAGGTTTATTGAAGCTGTTCCTTGTAAACTGAAATGTAAGTGACCGCTTTTTTATTAAATCCTGGAAATATTACATACTACACCATGAGCTTCCTTTGTCTTCTTATGGCATACTGAAACCACCACATATGATCTGAACGGGGTACATAGTAGAATCCATATCAAGCCCTCTTCAAACAGTGGACGGATTCCCGGATAAAGGTATAGCGGGGAGACGAGAGTCTGGAAGAGATACCGGGAATTCTTACAGATACCACTTACCTATGCTAGACCCCAAGGGGTCATCTGGTAAGTGTGCTGGGCATCTGGTGACAGATTCTTTTTTCCCTCATTTGCATGAAGGAATGCACCTTTGCTCAAAACAAAGCACCTTAATCTCCTAGATTTGTTTGTTGCACATAGCACTTGCACTTTGAAGATCAAAGGACTTCATAGTTATAATTATTTGAAATTTTCTGTAATATTTATATATATTTTTTTTTTTTGCACAGTCACCTTATGGTATAACACTTGGGGAAACCCACTCATTAATTTTATCAATTAATTGTGATTTGTGGTTTATATATATTTATTCTATTTTGTACATTAAGATTGATTATCGAGTATTAGATTCACAGATAGATAATATTGAGCGCTGTCCCCCTCTTTTTTCACATTAACACTTCTACAGAAAACGCTTTAACTCACCAATTTAATGATTTGTTAAAACAATGTCATATACAAAATGATAATATGAAGGAGAAACGATCATCTAAGAAAGACAAGAAAGCAAGAATGTTGAATGTGGTATGCATGTTGTTAAGAATGATGGAGATTGCGGAAAAAAAAAGAAATGCAATGGTATACTGAAAAGACACAATTAATAGATCAGATAGAAAGTATGAATAAAGGTATTTCAGCTATAGCGGCGAATGCAGATGCAAATGTTTGTGAATGTGAGGAACTGAGGCATGAGGTTGAACAACTGGTAACTGAGAATGGTGCATTGGAACAGAGATTGGATGAGTTGGAGGAAACATGTATATTGAGGGAACAGTACATCGTATCTTTAGAGCAGAGAGAGGCTGGCAATGAAACTGCTATAGAATTACTTAGGAGAGAGTTACAAGGATGTAAAACTCAGTTGGCCCAAAAGGATCATGCCATTCTATCGTTGAAAGCACAGGCAATGGATAAAGTGCTCAGCCATTGTTGTGCTAACAAGGATACACGTCCCTATGTAACACAGGAGCAAGAAGACAGCAGTGGCGGCTGGTGACGTTTTAAAATGGTGGGGCGCAAGACCCCGCTCTTCCATTTTGACCCCTCCCATTTCTCAGAAGCCCCACCCCGTATAGACTCCACCCATTTTGCCCCCTGTATTTTGCTTGCGTGAACAAATTCTCCCAATATATCACATATTAAGGGGTCCATCAGTACTAGTATATCCCATAATAGGGAACAGGGGCCCTATTATGGGATATACTGTGAGAGACACCCTATTATGAGATACACTGACTGAGAGTGGCACAAACCCCACAGTACAGACCCCCCCAGCACAAACCCCTCAAGCACAAACCCCACACAAACCCCTCAAGCAAAAACCCCACAGTACAGGCCCCCTAGCACAAACCCCACAGTACAGGCCCCCTAGCACTAATCCCACAGTACAGGCCCCCTAGCACAAACCCCACAGTACAGGCCCCCTAGCACTAATCCCACAGTACAGGCCCCCTAGCACTAATCCCACAGTACAGGCCCCCTAGCACTAATCCCACAGTACAGACCCCCTAGCACAAACCCCACAGTACAGGCCCCCTAGCACAAACCCTCCAGTACAGGCCCCCTAGCACTAATCCCACAGTACAGGCCCCCTAGCACTAATCCCACAGTACAGGCCCCCTAGCACAAACCCCACAGTACAGACCCCCTAGCACAAACCCCACAGTACAGACCCCCTAGCACTAATCCAACAGTACAGACCCCCTAGCACTAATCCCACAGTACAGACCCCATAGTACAGGCCCCCTAGCACTAATCCCACAGTACAGGCCCCCTAGCACAAACCCCACAGTACAGGCCCCCTAGCACTAATCCCACAGTACAGACCCCCTAGCACAAACCCCACAGTGCAGGCCCCAAGCACAAACCCCACAGTACAGGCCCCCTAGCACTAATCCCACAGTACAGACCCCCCTAGCACTAATCCAACAGTACAGACCCCCTAGCACAAACCCCACAGTGCAGGCCCCCTAGCACAAACCCCACAGTACAGACCCCCTAGCACAAACCCCACAGTACAGGCCCCCTAGCACTAATCCCACAGTACAGACCCCCTAGCACTAATCCCACAGTACAGACCCACTAGCACTAATCCAACAGTACAGGCCCCTTAGCACTAATCCCACAGTACAGACCCCCTAAATGCAGCTGCCCAAATGTGCCCCTTCGTCCAGAGTGGCAACACAGGAGGTGTGTTACCGGCCAGATCACCAGGTAGAAAAAGAGGGGGAAAAATAGCCTAAAAAAAGAAAACCAATGAGGCGACTGCATCTAATGATTGTTAAGCTGCAATGTATTATATTTTTGGTCTTGGATTTATTATTGCTTTTATTTACCATGATCGCCATTGAGAGGTCATCCCTTGCAACCCATGTATTGTGCTCTTTATTCTGACTCAGGTGCCAATGTATAGCCTTTATAAGAGCAGGTAATCATACTATAATGGCACACAATTTAATCATAAGAGCTGATCCCTCTCCAAATAACTAGTGATCCCATCCCAGAGCCACACACAGGGCTTGTGTAATGTTTGCACAGTTTGGATGGCATCCACAAGTTGATGAGTCCAGGACTGGCACGGAGAGGAGAGGAGGGTGTACAGCTCCCAGCAGACTGCCATCTCCAGCGCAGCCTTTGTGATCAGTAGGTGGGGAGGAGGGGGAGGCTCCGCCGGGCCCCTCTCTCTGCTGTCACCGCTCATTCTTGGGTCGTGCAGACCCGGGACATCGGGGTGACAAGGCTGCGGGACTGGTGACACCTGGAAGGACAGAGAGCGTAATAAAGCCGAGCATGCACGACATCTGACAGAGCAGGAAGTGCAGAGAAAGTGAAGGAGGCTGGGGACTGCCCCGTACGGCTCAGCACTGACATGGGCTAGACTCGCCTCTCTGTACATCGCTCTGCGCACATCGCTCACACTGGCATGGCAGCATCCTGAAACTCCTCAGGTAGGTGATCCCAGGGCCGGCGCTACCAGTAAGGCGACTAAGGCAGCTGCCTAGGGCGCAGCTTAACAGGGGGCGCCGCCATTCTGCACCCCGAATCAGTAGTGGACCGGCCGGTGTGGCACTCCTCATGCTGTGCCGCCTGAGCGCTACAGCAAGCGAGCCCCAGGCAGCACACACCACTTGTCTAGAGCGCACATTAGAATAGTCGGGGCGCCAGAAGTGCCCTCCATAGAATCCTGGGGATCCAGCTCGGCGCTCACTGCCCTCCGGTCTCCGCCCCTCCAGCTGATTTCTGCTTGAAGAAGATCAGGAGCCGATCTCCAATCACACTCAGGGAGCTGGGCTTGTGCCTCTCCAGACGCCCCCCCCCCCTCTGCTCCGTGTTCAACTTCTGGCAGAAGCAGATTGCTGGACACCGGACAGTCTCCCATCCCCCATCACATGCCGAGGACAGCATGCAAGGTGAGATGATGTGTGTCCCGTCCTCTCCCACCCCTCACACAGACAACACAGTACACTCCCCCACCCGGACACTGGCCTCACTCTTCATACATGGGGGGCTGCATTGTATGATATTGGGGGGGGGGGCTGTATTGTATGATATGGAGGGGGCTGCCTGCATTGTATCATGGGGGGGGGGGCTGTATTGTATGATATAGAGGGGGCTGCCTGCATTGTATCATGGAGGGGGGGGGGCTGTATTGTATGATATGGAGGGGGCTGCCTGCATTGTATCATGGGGGGGGCTGTATTGTATGATATGGAGGGGGCTGCCTGCATTGTATCATGGAGGGGGGGGGGCTGTATTGTATGATATGGAGGGGGCTGCCTGCATTGTATCATGGGGGGGGGCTGTATTGTATGATATAGAGGGGGCTGCCTGCATTGTATCATGGAGGGGGGGGGCTGTATTGTATGATATGGAGGGGGCTGCCTGCATTGTATCATGGGGGGGGGCTGTATTGTATGATATAGAGGGGGCTGCCTGCATTGTATCATGGAGGGGGGGGGCTGTATTGTATGATATGGAGGGGGCTGCCTGCATTGTATCATGGGGGGGGGGGCTGTATTGTATGATATAGAGGGGGCTGCCTGCATTGTATCATGGAGGGGGGGGCTGTATTGTATGATATGGAGGGGGCTGCCTGCATTGTATCATGGGGGGGGGGGGCTGTATTGTATGATATGGAGGGGGCTGCCTGCATTGTATCATGGGGGGGGGCTGTATTGTATGATATAAAGGGGGCTGCCTGCATTGTATCATGGAGGGGGGGGGCTGTATTGTATGATATGGAGGGGGCTGCCTGCATTGTATCATGGGGGGGGGGGCTGTATTGTATGATATAGAGGGGGCTGCCTGCATTGTATCATGGGGGGGCTGTATTGTATGATATGGAGGGGCTGCCTGCATTGTATCATGGGGGGGGGGGCTGTATTGTATGATATAGAGGGGGCTGCCTGCATTGTATCATGGGGGGGCTGTATTGTATGATATGGAGGGGGCTGCCTGCATTGTATCATGGGGGGGGGGCTGTATTGTATGATATAGAGGGGGCTGCCTGCATTGTATCATGGGGGGGGGGCTGTATTGTATGATATGGAGGGGGCTGCCTGCATTGTATCATGGGGGGGGGCTGTATTGTATGATATGGAGGGGGCTGCCTGCATTGTATCATGGGGGGGGGGGGCTGTATTGTATGATATGGAGGGGGCTGCCTGCATTGTGTCATGGGGGGGGGCTGTATTGTATGATATGGAGGGGGCTGCCTGCATTGTATCATGGGGGGGGCTGTATTGTATGATATGGAGGGGGCTGCCTGCATTGTATCATGGGGGGGCTGCATTGTATCATATGGAGGGGGCTGCATTGTATCATATGGAGGGGGCTGCATTGTATCATATGGAGGGGGCTGCATTGTATCATATGGAGGGGGCTGCATTGTATCATAGCAGCCCCCTCTATATCATACAATACAGCCCCCCCCCATGATACAATGCAGCCCCCTCCATATGATACAATGCAGCCCCTTCCATATCATACAATACAGCCCCCTCCATATGATACAATGCAGCCCCTTCCATATCATACAATGCAGCCCCCTCCATATCATACAATGCAGCCCCCTCCATATCATACAATGCAGCCCCTTCCATATATCATATGGAGGGGGCTGCATTGTATCATATTGAAGGGGCTGCATTGTATCATGGGGGGGCTGTATTGTATGATATGGAGGGGCTGTATTGTATGATATGGGGAGGTTGTTTTGTGTAGGCTGTATTGTGTGATATGGGAGGTGTGCTGTATTATATGGGGGGGGGGCTGTATTGTGTGATATGGGGGGGCTGTGTATAATGGACAGTGTCCCCGTCTACCCAAATGCTGACCTCGTCTGACTGATGGTGATCTGTGATTGGCTGTCTCCATGACCTTATTCACATGGATGGCGGTGAAGCTGCATTATTACCAACCACCAACCGGGAGGAGAAGCTGAGGTTGGTGGGGACTGTACACAGGTCACAGCAGAAATTACCCCCCATCAGTGTTCCTTTAAACTGCTTCCCACCTCACTACATCAACCACTGCGCTCACACTTGCGTAATGCAGAGATCTTCTGGCTCTTGGCTGATGTAGTGAAGGTAGGTCATATGGGGGGGGGGGGGGGGCGGCAATTTTTATTTTGCCTAGGGCGGCAAAAATCCTTGCACCGGCCCTGGGTGATCCCACCTTCCACCTCCACATCTCTACACGCTGACAGGTTCATCCAGCCTGCCAGCTGTCTATTACTGGGCACCAACATCGGACTCTGTGCAGGAACAGGCAGGGAGAAGTTACCAGGAGGGGGGTACATGCATGGGCACACTCTTCTCAGGAGGGGGTGTACATGGCATGGACAACACTCTTCCCAGGAGGGGGTGGGGGTACCATTACCTTACCTCACTCACGGTCCACGGATGCCGGACGGTGACCTGCGTGCTGCGCTGCTGCTGCTGAGCTGAGTCGGCCCGGGGCGGCGGGAATGGAGACGAACTCTTCTTCCGATACGATCCTCATGTGCGGCTCTCCTCTCTGACGGGAAGGTGCGGGCGGGAAGGTGATCACTTGACGCCGCCCCCACGCGTCACGTGACGTCACCCGGGATGTCCTCCTGTATGATTGGTCCAGGCTGGAGTCTGGACCAATAACAGCCAGGACATCACGAAAGTGATCGGGGCGCATTGCTCTGCGCCCCGATGGCCCCCAGAAGGCCACCAATCGGCGCCTCTGCCCACCACACGTGGGGTGGAAACCCCCCCCCCATAGCCACCACTAGGTCCGGCGCCCCTCGTGGGCTAAAAATTTAAGTTTTTTTTTTCTTCTTTTTTTGGGGGGGCGGCGCCCCTGCGCCCCCTATAGACAGGCCGCCACTGGGAAGGAATATCACCTATCCAATCCTTCAGAACAAGAGATGTAAACTATGAGATTTTTGGGGAGGAATTGAAAGAATAAAGATATGTTTTTATGAGAAATGCTGGGAAGATGTTTCACTCTGTGTTCTGGATGGGGAGATCATTGCTGGGAAGGAAGCACCTGGGTATTATTTGGGGCATAGACGAGTTTTGTTTCTTTGTCCTAAAGGATACCAATGTAACATTAGTCATGAAGCTAGGGTGTTCCTTGAACCCAACCATAGCTAGAGGTGCATGGTGTACCCTGTGCATTGTCTCTGAAATCCAGGCACAGGGATGGAATTTTGTGGTTTGATCATTGTTTTACATGTATTGAATATACTGCTGCAAGTTACCCAGCAGTATATTCCTGACAAGGAGTCATAAATGGGAGTTCATATCCTCACAGTATGTTCTCGCATAGGCCAACTGTTGTGAGGTATGGGGGTAGAGGAGCCTCAGATAAGACCTCCTGGGGAGGTTATACCAACATCAAAGGCGAGCTGTTACTGGAACATGACCCAGGTCGAAAACAGAAATTCGTAGATGGATGGTGCCCCTAGTGGAAGAATATAACATGCTTCCTGGAAAGATGAGATACTTCCTGTTGATTAGGAAGGGGGGCATCTTATGAGCTGTCATTGGACAAGCAGACAGTGTTTATGTGGGTGGTGTCTGAATGGACTTTTGAAAGAATTGCCAGCTAGAATTCTGTCTCTTGGCTGTTGGCCATCATGGCTCTTGTGCTACCTTTTTCTGTCCTTCCGTATGCTCTTGAGACCAACTGAAAGATATCGAACCCCGAGGACGAATATGTATTATCTGTGATTGTTTTGTCTTATATGCTCTGTAATATTCTGTTAGTGTTTTGTGTTAGCATTTCTACCTTCCTTATAATAAATTAGATCCTTGCTTATTTAGGCAGTGTGTTTATTTTTACAGCTAGCATTGTTAGTATACCCTCCAGTAACCATATCAGGGCTTTGATAGACTATTATAGGAATAAACAATAGAATACATGTTTATAATAAATAGGGGAGGTAAAAAACCACCCCACATTTATTTCAATATATGTGCGACCTAAAATTGCCAAGACTTCAAAGTAGTTCCTGTACTACTTTGGCCTGACTTTCATGCAACTTGAGAGCCATAAACTTCAATGTTAACCCTCAAAAGTTGTATGAAAGTCACACCTGAATATTATACAGTGCAACAGTTGTGCAACAGTTGTCCATTATCACTGGTCAAATCCAAAGTTGTATCCAAGTTGCACCCATTCAAAGTTGTGGTAAAGTTGCACCAAAGTTGCACTCCAAAGTCAGGGCAACTTTGGAGTCGTACAAGTGTGAATGGAGCCTTAATCTTTGTCTGTAGTACATGTTTAACCTTTAATACCATAAAAAATAACGTTATTAGATTTTTACTCTAGGAGTATATAATGAGTTTGAAAATTCTAGCAAAATGCCTAAATAATGCATTGCAGATTTAACTAAACTCATTAGATTTCAGTGGACTAAAATGTACTGGAGATTTTAGTAGACTAAATTTTGATTAAAACTAAAACAATTCAGATGACTAAAATATGACTAAAATCAAAATGACATCTTAGTCAAAAGACAATGGTGTCAATTCAGTCATGAAATAACAAGTAGTGTTGAGCGAACACGGACTGTATTATTCGTGTTCGTACCCAATAATTGGATTTTTTGTACCCGAACACGGACACGGACACTTTACTGTATGTTCGGGTAAAAATCCGTGTTCGGTCGTTTTATTTCCGGGTTTTGCATGCTTTGGCGCTCTTTTCATGGCGGGCTTTCAACAGCCAATCAACAATCGTTTAACTGGTGTGCCTTAAGCCATCCCAGCCATGCCTGCAAATGTCTCAGTAGCTGTGATTGGCCGTCTGAAGCATGTGACCAAGTCTTTATAAGTTCGAGGCAGCCGCAGCGGCGTCATTATGCTGCTTAGATTCAGGGACAGAGCACACATCAACGTGCTGGCTGCTGATTAGGGAAAGATAGGCAGGAAAAAACCATTTGTGTCCGGATAGAATTGAGGGACAGGTCGGAGTGTTTAGGCAGGGCGAGTTGTAGGCATTTTAGGGATAGAGTCTGCTGAATTATATAGGGTCAGTGTCTTCTACAAACTACAATCGATATTGCTGTGTGGGGGGTGGGGTCTGCACTCAATCCTGATCTACGATCTCTTCTCAATCCTGTTAGGGACAGAGTCTGCTGAATTTTAGGGAAACTGTGTTCTACAAACTACAATCGATATTGCTGTGTGGTGTGGGATTGGAGATAGGCAGGTGTCAGTGATCCACATCCATTTTTCTGTGTGTGAGCTGCAGTGAACACAATCTTTTTGGGCTGCAGTGAACACAATCTTTTTGGGCTGCAGTGAACACAATCTTTTTGGGCTGCAGTGAACACAATCTTTTTGGGCTGCAGTGAACACAATCTTTTTGGGCTGCAGTGAACACAATCTTTTTGGGGTGCAGTGAACAAAATCTTTTTGGGGTGCAGTGAACACAATCCTTTTTGGTGTGCAGTGAACACAATCTTTGTGGGGTGCAGTGAACAAAATCCTTTGTGGGGTGCAGTGAACACAATCTTTTTGGGGTGCAGTGAACAAAATCCTTTTTGGGGTGCAGTGAACAACATCCTTTTTGGGGTGCAGTGAACACAATCTTTTTGGGGTGCAGTGAACAAAATCCTTTGTGGGGTGCAGTGAACACAATCTTTTTGGGGTGCAGTGAACACAATCTTTTTGGGGTGGAGTGAACAACATCCTTTTTGGGGTGCAGTGAACAAAATCCTTTTTGGGGTGCAGTGAACAAAATCATTTTTGGGGTGCAGTGAACACAATCTTTTTGGGGTGCAGTGAACACAATCTTTGTGGGGTGCAGTGAACACAATCTTTTTGGGGTGGAGTGAACAACATCCTTTTTGGGGTGCAGTGAACAACATCCTTTTTGGGGTGCAGTGAACACAATCTTTTTGGGGTGCAGTGAACACAATCTTTGTGGGGTACAGTGAACAGAATCTTTGTGGGGTGCAGTGAACACAATCTTTGGGGGGTACAGTGAACACAATCTTTGTGAGGTGCAGTGAACACAATCTTTGTGGGGTGCAGTGAACACAATCATTGTGGGGTGCAGTGAACTCAATCTTTGTGGGGTACAGTGAACACAATCTCATACTGAAGGTTTGAGGGTGCTGCCTGTTCCATACTCCCCCTACTCCTCATCTAGCCTTTTAGGGGTACAAACAATAGTAATTGGGGCCTAGTGTGGTTGTGTACGTGTGATATACATACACTTTTTTGGGATCATATTTTCTATTCTGCTATTTAATCAAAAACCTTTGGGGATCAGTTAAATTGGGGGATAGTCTGTGTTGGTACGTGTGAGAGAGATCCACCTTTCCAAGTTGTTGGGGTTCATCTCATACTTCTGAAGGTTTGAGGGTGCTGCCTGTTCCATACTCCCCCTACTCCTAGCCTTTTAGGGGTACAAACAATAGTAATTGGGGCCTAGTGTGGTTGTGTACGTGTGATATACATACACTTTTTTGGGATCATATTTTCTATTCCGCTATTTAATCAAAAACCTTTGGGGATCAGTTAAATTGGGGGATAGTCTGTGTTGGTACGTGTGAGAGAGATCCACCTTTCCAAGTTGTTGGGGTTCATCTCATACTTCTGAAGGTTTGAGGGTGCTGCCTGTTCCATACTCCCCCTACTCCTAGCCTTTTAGGGGTACAAACAATAGTAATTGGGGCCTAGTGTGGTTGTGTACGTGTGATATACATACACTTTTTTGGGATCATATTTTCTATTCCGCTATTTAATCAAAAACCTTTGGGGATCAGTTAAATTGGGGGATAGTCTGTGTTGGTACGTGTGAGAGAGATCCACCTTTCCAAGTTGTTGGGGTTCATCTCATACTTCTGAAGGTTTGAGGGTGCTGCCTGTTCCATACTCCCCCTACTCCTAGCCTTTTAGGGGTACAAACAATAGTAATTGGGGCCTAGTGTGGTTGTGTACGTGTGATATACATACACTTTTTTGGGATCATATTTTCTATTCCGCTATTTAATCAAAAACCTTTGGGGATCAGTTAAATTGGGGGATAGTCTGTGTTGGTACGTGTGAGAGAGATCCACCTTTCCAAGTTGTTGGGGTTCATCTCATACTTCTGAAGGTTTGAGGGTGCTGCCTGTTCCATACTCCCCCTACTCCTAGCCTTTTAGGGGTACAAACAATAGTAATTGGGGCCTAGTGTGGTTGTGTACGTGTGATATACATACACTTTTTTGGGATCATATTTTCTATTCCGCTATTTAATCAAAAACCTTTGGGGATCAGTTAAATTGGGGGATAGTCTGTGTTGGTACGTGTGAGAGAGATCCACCTTTCCAAGTTGTTGGGGTTCATCTCATACTTCTGAAGGTTTGAGGGTGCTGCCTGTTCCATACTCCCCCTACTCCTAGCCTTTTAGGGGTACAAACAATAGTAATTGGGGCCTAGTGTGGTTGTGTACGTGTGATATACATACACTTTTTTGGGATCATATTTTCTATTCCGCTATTTAATCAAAAACCTTTGGGGATCAGTTAAATTGGGGGATAGTCTGTGTTGGTACGTGTGAGAGAGATCCACCTTTCCAAGTTGTTGGGGTTCATCTCATACTTCTGAAGGTTTGAGGGTGCTGCCTGTTCCATACTCCCCCTACTCCTAGCCTTTTAGGGGTACAAACAATAGTAATTGGGGCCTAGTGTGGTTGTGTACGTGTGATATACATACACTTTTTTGGGATCATATTTTCTATTCCGCTATTTAATCAAAAACCTTTGGGGATCAGTTAAATTGGGGGATAGTCTGTGTTGGTACGTGTGAGAGAGATCCACCTTTCCAAGTTGTTGGGGTTCATCTCATACTTCTGAAGGTTTGAGGGTGCTGCCTGTTCCATACTCCCCCTACTCCTAGCCTTTTAGGGGTACAAACAATAGTAATTGGGGCCTAGTGTGGTTGTGTACGTGTGATATACATACACTTTTTTGGGATCATATTTTCTATTCCGCTATTTAATCAAAAACCTTTGGGGATCAGTTAAATTGGGGGATAGTCTGTGTTGGTACGTGTGAGAGAGATCCACCTTTCCAAGTTGTTGGGGTTCATCTCATACTTCTGAAGGTTTGAGGGTGCTGCCTGTTCCATACTCCCCCTACTCCTAGCCTTTTAGGGGTACAAACAATAGTAATTGGGGCCTAGTGTGGTTGTGTACGTGTGATATACATACACTTTTTTGGGATCATATTTTCTATTCCGCTATTTAATCAAAAACCTTTGGGGATCAGTCAAATTGGGGGATAGTCTGTGTTGGTACGTGTGAGAGAGATCCACCTTTCCAAGTTGTTGAGGTTCATCTCATACTTCTGAAGGTTTGAGGGTGCTGCCTGTTCCATACTCCCCCTACTCCTAGCCTTTTAGGGGTACAAACAATAGTAATTGGGGCCTAGTGTGGTTGTGTACGTGTGATATACATACACTTTTTTGGGATCATATTTTCTATTCCGCTATTTAATCAAAAACCTTTGGGGATCAGTTAAATTGGGGGATAGTCTGTGTTGGTACGTGTGAGAGAGATCCACCTTTCCAAGTTGTTGGGGTTCATCTCATACTTCTGAAGGTTTGAGGGTGCTGCCTGTTCCATACTCCCCCTACTCCTAGCCTTTTAGGGGTACAAACAATAGTAATTGGGGCCTAGTGTGGTTGTGTACGTGTGATATACATACACTTTTTTGGGATCATATTTTCTATTCCGCTATTTAATCAAAAACCTTTGGGGATCAGTTAAATTGGGGGATAGTCTGTGTTGGTACGTGTGAGAGAGATCCACCTTTCCAAGTTGTTGGGGTTCATCTCATACTTCTGAAGGTTTGAGGGTGCTGCCTGTTCCATACTCCCCCTACTCCTAGCCTTTTAGGGGTACAAACAATAGTAATTGGGGCCTAGTGTGGTTGTGTACGTGTGATATACATACACTTTTTTGGGATCATATTTTCTATTCCGCTATTTAATCAAAAACCTTTGGGGATCAGTTAAATTGGGGGATAGTCTGTGTTGGTACGTGTGAGAGAGATCCACCTTTCCAAGTTGTTGGGGTTCATCTCATACTTCTGAAGGTTTGAGGGTGCTGCCTGTTCCATACTCCCCCTACTCCTAGCCTTTTAGGGGTACAAACAATAGTAATTGGGGCCTAGTGTGGTTGTGTACGTGTGATATACATACACTTTTTTGGGATCATATTTTCTATTCCGCTATTTAATCAAAAACCTTTGGGGATCAGTTAAATTGGGGGATAGTCTGTGTTGGTACGTGTGAGAGAGATCCACCTTTCCAAGTTGTTGGGGTTCATCTCATACTTCTGAAGGTTTGAGGGTGCTGCCTGTTCCATACTCCCCCTACTCCTAGCCTTTTAGGGGTACAAACAATAGTAATTGGGGCCTAGTGTGGTTGTGTACGTGTGATATACATACACTTTTTTGGGATCATATTTTCTATTCCGCTATTTAATCAAAAACCTTTGGGGATCAGTTAAATTGGGGGATAGTCTGTGTTGGTACGTGTGAGAGAGATCCACCTTTCCAAGTTGTTGGGGTTCATCTCATACTTCTGAAGGTTTGAGGGTGCTGCCTGTTCCATACTCCCCCTACTCCTAGCCTTTTAGGGGTACAAACAATAGTAATTGGGGCCTAGTGTGGTTGTGTACGTGTGATATACATACACTTTTTTGGGATCATATTTTCTATTCCGCTATTTAATCAAAAACCTTTGGGGATCAGTTAAATTGGGGGATAGTCTGTGTTGGTACGTGTGAGAGAGATCCACCTTTCCAAGTTGTTGGGGTTCATCTCATACTTCTGAAGGTTTGAGGGTGCTGCCTGTTCCATACTCCCCCTACTCCTAGCCTTTTAGGGGTACAAACAATAGTAATTGGGGCCTAGTGTGGTTGTGTACGTGTGATATACATACACTTTTTTGGGATCATATTTTCTATTCCGCTATTTAATCAAAAACCTTTGGGGATCAGTTAAATTGGGGGATAGTCTGTGTTGGTACGTGTGAGAGAGATCCACCTTTCCAAGTTGTTGGGGTTCATCTCATACTTCTGAAGGTTTGAGGGTGCTGCCTGTTCCATACTCCCCCTACTCCTAGCCTTTTAGGGGTACAAACAATAGTAATTGGGGCCTAGTGTGGTTGTGTACGTGTGATATACATACACTTTTTTGGGATCATATTTTCTATTCCGCTATTTAATCAAAAACCTTTGGGGATCAGTTAAATTGGGGGATAGTCTGTGTTGGTACGTGTGAGAGAGATCCACCTTTCCAAGTTGTTGGGGTTCATCTCATACTTCTGAAGGTTTGAGGGTGCTGCCTGTTCCATACTCCCCCTACTCCTAGCCTTTTAGGGGTACAAACAATAGTAATTGGGGCCTAGTGTGGTTGTGTACGTGTGATATACATACACTTTTTTGGGATCATATTTTCTATTCCGCTATTTAATCAAAAACCTTTGGGGATCAGTTAAATTGGGGGATAGTCTGTGTTGGTACGTGTGAGAGAGATCCACCTTTCCAAGTTGTTGAGGTTCATCTCATACTTCTGAAGGTTTGAGGGTGCTGCCTGTTCCATACTCCCCCTACTCCTAGCCTTTTAGGGGTACAAACAATAGTAATTGGGGCCTAGTGTGGTTGTGTACGTGTGATATACATACACTTTTTTGGGATCATATTTTCTATTCCGCTATTTAATCAAAAACCTTTGGGGATCAGTTAAATTGGGGGATAGTCTGTGTTGGTACGTGTGAGAGAGATCCACCTTTCCAAGTTGTTGGGGTTCATCTCATACTTCTGAAGGTTTGAGGGTGCTGCCTGTTCCATACTCCCCCTACTCCTAGCCTTTTAGGGGTACAAACAATAGTAATTGGGGCCTAGTGTGGTTGTGTACGTGTGATATACATACACTTTTTTGGGATCATATTTTCTATTCCGCTATTTAATCAAAAACCTTTGGGGATCAGTTAAATTGGGGGATAGTCTGTGTTGGTACGTGTGAGAGAGATCCACCTTTCCAAGTTGTTGGGGTTCATCTCATACTTCTGAAGGTTTGAGGGTGCTGCCTGTTCCATACTCCCCCTACTCCTAGCCTTTTAGGGGTACAAACAATAGTAATTGGGGCCTAGTGTGGTTGTGTACGTGTGATATACATACACTTTTTTGGGATCATATTTTCTATTCCGCTATTTAATCAAAAACCTTTGGGGATCAGTTAAATTGGGGGATAGTCTGTGTTGGTACGTGTGAGAGAGATCCACCTTTCCAAGTTGTTGGGGTTCATCTCATACTTCTGAAGGTTTGAGGGTGCTGCCTGTTCCATACCCCCCCTACTCCTCATCTAGCCTTTTAGGGGTACAAACAATAGTAATTGGGGCCTAGTGTGGTTGTGTACGTGCGAGATACATACACTTTTTTTGATCATATTTCCTATTCCGCTATTGAATAAAAACCTTTGAGGATCAATTGAATTGCGGGATAGTCTGTGTCGGTACGTGTGAGAGAGATCCACCTTTCCAAGTTGTTGGGGTTCATCTCATACTTCTGAAGGTTTGAGGGTGCTGCCTGTTCCATACCCCCCCTACTCCTCATCTAGCCTTTTAGGGGTACAAACAATAGTAATTGGGGCCTAGTGTGGTTGTGTACGTGCGAGATACATACACTTTTTTTGATCATATTTCCTATTCCGCTATTCAATAAAAACCTTTGAGGATCAATTGAATTGCGGGATAGTCTGTGTCGGTACGTGTGAGAGAGATCCACCTTTCCAAGTTGTTGGGGTTCATCTCATACTTCTGAAGGTTTGAGGGTGCTGCCTGTTCCATACCCCCCCTACTCCTCATCTAGCCTTTTAGGGGTACAAACAATAGTAATTGGGGCCTAGTGTGGTTGTGTACGTGCGAGATACATACACTTTTTTTGATCATATTTCCTATTCCGCTATTCAATAAAAACCTTTGAGGATCAATTGAATTGCGGGATAGTCTGTGTCGGTACGTGTGAGAGAGATCCACCTTTCCAAGTTGTTGGGGTTCATCTCATACTTCTGAAGGTTTGAGGGTGCTGCCTGTTCCATACCCCCCCTACTCCTCATCTAGCCTTTTAGGGGTACAAACAATAGTAATTGGGGCCTAGTGTGGTTGTGTACGTGCGAGATACATACACTTTTTTTGATCATATTTCCTATTCCGCTATTCAATAAAAACCTTTGAGGATCAATTGAATTGCGGGATAGTCTGTGTCGGTACGTGTGAGAGAGATCCACCTTTCCAAGTTGTTGGGGTTCATCTCATACTTCTGAAGGTTTGAGGGTGCTGCCTGTTCCATACCCCCCCTACTCCTCATCTAGCCTTTTAGGGGTACAAACAATAGTAATTGGGGCCTAGTGTGGTTGTGTACGTGCGAGATACATACACTTTTTTTGATCATATTTCCTATTCCGCTATTCAATAAAAACCTTTGAGGATCAATTGAATTGCGGGATAGTCTGTGTCGGTACGTGTGAGAGAGATCCACCTTTCCAAGTTGTTGGGGTTCATCTCATACTTCTGAAGGTTTGAGGGTGCTGCCTGTTCCATACCCCCCCTACTCCTCATCTAGCCTTTTAGGGGTACAAACAATAGTAATTGGGGCCTAGTGTGGTTGTGTACGTGCGAGATACATACACTTTTTTTGATCATATTTCCTATTCCGCTATTCAATAAAAACCTTTGAGGATCAATTGAATTGCGGGATAGTCTGTGTCGGTACGTGTGAGAGAGATCCACCTTTCCAAGTTGTTGGGGTTCATCTCATACTTCTGAAGGTTTGAGGGTGCTGCCTGTTCCATACCCCCCCTACTCCTCATCTAGCCTTTTAGGGGTACAAACAATAGTAATTGGGGCCTAGTGTGGTTGTGTACGTGCGAGATACATACACTTTTTTTGATCATATTTCCTATTCCGCTATTCAATAAAAACCTTTGAGGATCAATTGAATTGCGGGATAGTCTGTGTCGGTACGTGTGAGAGAGATCCACCTTTCCAAGTTGTTGGGGTTCATCTCATACTTCTAAAGGTTTGAGGGTGCTGCCTGTTCCATACCCCCCCTACTCCTCATCTAGCCTTTTAGGGGTACAAACAATAGTAATTGGGGCCTAGTGTGGTTGTGTACGTGCGAGATACATACACTTTTTTTGATCATATTTCCTATTCCGCTATTCAATAAAAACCTTTGAGGATCAATTGAATTGCGGGATAGTCTGTGTCGGTACGTGTGAGAGAGATCCACCTTTCCAAGTTGTTGGGGTTCATCTCATACTTCTGAAGGTTTGAGGGTGCTGCCTGTTCCATACCCCCCCTACTCCTCATCTAGCCTTTTAGGGGTACAAACAATAGTAATTGGGGCCTAGTGTGGTTGTGTACGTGCGATATACATACACTTTTTTTGGATCATATTTTCTATTCCGCTATTCAATAAAAACCTTTCTAGGGCAAGATCTTAAATTACAGAAATATGAGGAGACCGTCAAATAAGGGCCGTGGCCTGGGTCGTGGTGCTGCTGGTAGAGCTCCTGTTGCAAGGAGAGGACATGGTCGATCTGTGCCAGCTACACGCACAAGTGAAACACCTTCCTCAAGTGTGAGTAGGCGACAGAACCTGCATCAGTATTTGGTAGGGCATCAAACGCCCCTAGAAGTGATGAGGCCAGAACAAGTTGAGGCGATAGTAGATTGGTTTGCTGCTGACAGTGCCTCCAGTTCCTTCACATTGTCTCCCACCCAGTCTACTGCAGAAAGGTCAGAGTTGGCACCTGCAGCCAATGTCCAACCGTCTTTCACCTCACCCCCTTGCAAATCAGGCCAGCAGTCTGAGCCCCAAGCCATACAGCAGTCTCTTATTCTTTTTGAGGACTCTGTCAGCAGGGTTTCCCAGGGCCATCCACCTAGCCCTGCCCCAGAAGTGGAAGAGATTGAGTGCAGCGATGCCCAACCACTTATTTCTCAAGATGAGTACATGCAAGGATCATCGCAGCACGTCTCCGATGATGACGAAACGCAGGTGCCAACTGCTGCGGCGTTCAGCATTGTGGAGACCGACAAGGAGGGCAGGGGTGAAGACTGGGTGGAAGATGATGTGGAGGACGATGAGGTCCTCGACCCCACATGGAATGAACGTCATGCAGGTGAACTGAGTAGTTTGGAGGAAGAGGCGGTGGTCGCACAGAGCCACCAGCACAGCAGAAGAGGGAGCAGGGTGCAGAAGCGGAGCGGCCGTGCCCTAGACACTACGCCCGCTACTGCCCAACGCAGCAAGGGAACGAGCGCACCAAAGTCAGCTCAAAGGAGTTCTCTAGCGTGGAAGTTCTTTAGAAAATGTGCTGATGACAGGACACGAGTGGTTTGCACCCTGTGCAATCAGAGCTTGAAGCGAGGCATGAACCTTCTCAACCTGAGCACAACCTGCATGATCAGGCATCTAAGTGCAAAGCACGAGCTGCAGTGGAGTACACACCTTCAAAACCAAGAAACGTCTCTGGCTCATCCTGCTTCCTCTTCTGCTGCAGTCTCGGCCGCTCCAGCCACATCTGTAGTGATACCGGCACCTGCCACCCCGCAAACAGACGATCTGTCAGCAACACCACCACCTGGGTCACCAACAACCATCTCCACAATGTCCCGTGGAAGCGTTCAGCTTTCCATCTCCCAAACACTTGAGAGGAAGAGGAAGTACCCCCCTACCCACCCGCGATCCCTGGCCCTGAATGCCAGCATTTCAAAATTATTGGCCTTTGAAATGCTGTCATTCCGTCTGGTGGAGACGCACAGTTTTAAAAACCTTATGTCGGTGGCTGTCCCACAGTACGTCGTGCCCAGCCGCCACTACTTTTCCAGGCAAGCCATCCCTTCCCTGCACAACCAAGTGGGGGAAAAAATCAGGTGTGCACTGCGCAACGCCATCTGTGCCAAGGTCCACCTAACTACGGATACGTGGACCAGTAAGCACGGTCAGGGGCGTTATATCTCCCTAACGGCACACTGGGTAAATGCAGTGGCGGATGGGCCTGAGGCGGATAGCAATTTGGCGCATGTCCTTCCACCACCGAGGATTGCAGGGCGCTTCAGTTTGCCTCCTGTTCCTAACTCCTCCTACTCCGCTTCCTCATCCTCTACCGCCTCCTCATCCGGACAGCGTAACACCTTCACCACCAACTTCAGCACGGCCAGGGGTAAACGACAGCAGGCAGTTTTACAACTTGCCTGTTTGGGGGACAAACCACACACCGCGCAGGAGTTGTGGAGGAGCATGGAACAGCAGACAAATGAGTGGTTGCTGCCAGCGAGCCTCAAGCCCGGCCTGGTGGTGTGCGATAACGGGCGAAATCTCATAGCAGCTCTGGGCCTAGCCGGTTTGACGCACATCCCTTGCCTGGCGCATGTGCTGAATTTGGTGGTGCAGAGGTTCCTTAAAAACTACCCCGATATGTCAGAGCTGCTGCAGAAAGTGCGGGCCGTTTGTGCGCACTTTCGGCGTTCTCACCCTGCTGCTGCTCGCCTGGCAGCGCTGCAGCGTAACTTCGGCCTTCCCGCTCACCGCCTCATATGTGACGTGCCCACAAGGTGGAACTCCACCTTGCACATGCTGGAAAGACTGTGCGAGCAGCAGCAGGCCATAGTGGAGTTTCAGCTGCAGCACGCACGCGTGAGTCGCTCTGCGGAACAGCACCACTTCACCACCAATAACTGGGCCTCCATGCGAGACCTGTGTGCCTTGTTGCGCTGTTTTGAGTACTCCACCAACATGGCCAGTGGCAATGACGCCGTTCTCAGCTTAACTATCCCACTTCTATGCCTCCTTGAAAAAACAATTCGGGCGATGATGGAAGAGGATGTGGCACAGGATGAGGAGGAGGAGGAGGATGAAGAGGTAACATTTCCAAGGCTTTCAGGGCAGTCATTCGCAAGGGGCTCCGAGGGTGGGTTCCTGCACACGCAAACGCCAGGGACGCAATTGTCCAGCAGGGGCACAGTTCTGGAGGATGAGGAGGATGAGGAGGAGGAGGAGCTGGAGGAGGAGATGGAACCATGTTCACAGCAGGGTGGCACCCAGGCCAGCTCATGGCCATCACTGGTGCGTGGCTGGGGGGATACAGAGGACACGGACCATACACCTCCCACAGAGGACAGCCTTTCGTTGCCTCTGGGCAGCCTGGCACACATGAGCGATTACATGCTGCAGTGTCTCCACAACGACCGCCGAGTTGCCCACATTCTAACTTGTGCTGATTACTGGGTGGCCACGCTGCTGGATCCCCGTTACAAGGACAACGTACCGTCCTTAATTCACTCACTGGAGCGCGATCGCAAGATGCGCGAGTACAAGCGCACGCTGGTAGACGCCATGCTGCTGGCATTCCCATCTGACAGCGGGGCCACAGTGGAAGCACAAGGCAGAGGAGGAGGAGGAGGAGGTCGCCAACGCAACCAGGGCACCGCCAGCACCTCAGAAGGCAGGGTTAGCATGGCCGAAATGTGGAAAAGCTTTGTCAGCACGCCACAACAAACAGCAGCACCAGCAGCTCAGATGGAACGTCTTAGCAGGAGGCAGCATTTTACCAACATGGTGGAGCAGTATGTGTGCACACGCCTACATGTAGTGAATGACGGGTCTGCCCCCTTCAACTTCTGGGTCTCCAAATTGGGCACATGGCCTGAGCTTGCCCTTTACGCCTTGGAGGTGCTGGCGTGCCCTGCAGCCAGTGTATTATCTGAACGGGTATTTAGCACGGCTGGGGGCGTTATAACAGACAAGCGCAGCCGCCTGTCCAGAGACAATGTGGACAAGCTCACGTTCATTAAAATGAACCAGGCATGGATCCCACGGGACTTTTCCGTACCTTGTGCAGAATAGCAATGGATACCGACCTTACCCACCCATTGTTCCATTTTTGCTCTTTCTCACTCTTTTGGGGTGTACCCTCATTTAAAATTTGTGAAAAGAAGCAGTGTTGGCTACCTCGTCCTCCTCCTCAGGGCCAGATTAATGTAGGGGCTATTGGAGCTGCAGCTCCAGGCCCCTACCTTTTATATAGGCCCCGGGTTGGCCATATTCACTGTTACCGCTCTTCTGTCACTTGTAAACACAGAAGTCTGGCTTCTATGCTCGCTTCCCCAGGCAGCACCCTCAGAACCTCCCCACACAGCGTGAAGGCCGGACAAGGAGGGACAGTTGGCGATGCATGGATGTGTTTATGGGCTTCAGAGACAGCATCCCATGTTGAATTAGGCATGCATGGCTGCACCCTTCCTCCTCTGGGTGCATGGCAAGGCACGGCCCTAAGGCCCTTCAAAATCCTCAGCACCAAGCCCATGATGCTGTTAATCCGGCCCTGGTCCTCCTCCACCGCCGCTTCCACCTACACCGCCCATAGGTGTGCGCAGCCTATTGCATTAAGGTGTGCACCCCAAAGTTGAAATACACATGCATGTGTTTGCCAGCAGGGAGAGTAATGTATCGGGGCCATGTACCTGTAGGCAAGGAGAAATAGAGCAGAGCAGGTCCCAGGGAGATCTTTCCCATCTCCTCACTGGCAATGCTATGTGCCCTAGGTGATTAGGGTGTGCCCAGGCACACCCAGCACACCCTGTGCGCACGCCTATGTCACCGCCACATCCACCACCACCTCAACCTCCCTCCTACTCCATATGGGCCTCGTCCTTCAGAGATGAAGAAGAACATTGTTTTATTTTTCTGTTTTTTTTTGTTGTTTTAAGTTATTTCCCTATCCACATTTGTTTGCAGAGCACTTGCCATGCTCTTAATTACGTTTTGCTGCCATTTGCAGCACTCTAGCCCTTTCCTTTGGTGTTTTAGAGCCATTTTAGTGCCTTAAAGTTCGGGTCCCCATTGACTTCAATGGGGTTCGGTGTCCGGGAAAAGTTCGGTAAAAGTCCGGGACACGGACCCGGACTTTTTTTTAAAGTTCGGCCGAACCCGTCGAACACGGACATCTAGGTGTCCGCTCAACCCTAATAACAAGTAATAAAATGCGGTAAAATACTGCATGTCAAAACAGTTGTGCAAATGTTCAAGCCACTAAGAATTTTGAGTTAAATACCAAATGTAGTATGTGTTGAATTTAGCTGGGGGGCAGGTTCCCCCAGGAGCGCTCCTGTGAACCGCCATACAGGAACGGCGATTCGCGCAGCCGAGCCAGCCTGCCGCAGTATCTCTGCGGCGGACGATTGGCAAGTGGTTGTTCACCATTGGGTTTTTTATTTGTTTACCATAGAAACGAAAAGATACCAAACATTTTGAAAGACAAAACCTGTTTTTCTTAGTTTGTAAAATAATTTTGGCAAATAAATCATCTTTCTTCATAAATTTAGGCCAAAATATATATGAATGTCCACTAATCGAAGTAGGTTATTATTTAATATCCTTAAGGTGTGCAGTGAAGATTTCTGTCATAGGAGCCTTGCAACTTCATCGTTTCTGAAGTTGCTGCCAGCTGGAGCCTTTTATGAGCTAGCATTGGCCTGTAACCCTAGTATGCCTGTTACTAAACTAAGCAACAAGTCACTGATAACATTGACATTAAAGCACTGGGTGTAGGATCCAAATGTATGAATTTAAAGTGGAGTTCCCGGCCTCAAATACCTTTTTTAACTAAAAATACCCCTATAATACTAATCCATCGCCCTTTACAGAACCGCTATTCTCATACTTACTAGGTGTACAGTATTGGATTTTAGTCAAAATCTTACTTTTAAAAACACTGTCTGAGCGCGGCCATCTTAGACGTGGGCATCTGAAGCCGCTGTGTAATCTGCTGTGTCCTTCCTGATTCCAGGGAGTGTTCTGGGAGTTCTTCCTGATTCCAGCCTTCTGAGAGTGATGACAAACAGCTCCCAGGATGCAATGCAAAGGCGGAAGTGATGTCGGTGGCCGTGGCCACAGAGGGGGGAGAAGGAGGAAGTACAATCAAAAATGCCCTGAAAATAAGGTAAGGGACCCCCGAAAAAAATTGAAAATGCCCAATTATTGATCAGCATAGCGGGCACTCCAGGAATTACTAAAGTTGCAAAATAGGCCGAAACTCCTCATTAAAGTAAACCTATGGTTTGCCAAACAGCTTGCAATTGGGTCTGCAGTGACGAGTGCACCCCCTAGCGGCTATTGCATTAAATCACGTCGTACAGGTACATGATTTCGCGCAGTCGAGCCAACCTGCCGCAGTGATTGGATGTTCTTTGTAAAGTTAAGCTTTACCTAATTTACTAAGCTCTGGATCAAGTGCACAGTCTATTTGCCTTTAGAAAATCAACTCCAATGTCCTTTCCCTAATTTCAACTAACATGATGTAGTTCTCTCTTGCTCCTAGTGGTCCCCCTTTTTTAGATCACAGGTGGGCCCGTCACAACCAAAAGCTTGAGAAAACAGAACCAAAATGTTTTAACCCGTTTCCCCAGCCTGGGCTGACTGCAGGAACTAACTACATACATTTCAACCTGCCTACACTAACATATTCATAATCCAGTTTGTCCCATGGAATTTTCTCATTGCAAAGTATAACAGCACACAATGACATCAATAATAATCAGTATGTGGAATATTCAGGGCCTGAATGCTTCAGGCTTTGAATCCAAAGTATGTGATCCAGTTTTCTAACAAAAATTGTGTAACATCCACGTACAAATCCTGCTGGAAACATGGACCCAAGCACAGGATGAATTCCTAGTACATATTGGACTACTGGGAATTTTCTGTTGCTGCCAAAAAGGACAGTTTGGGTCCTTTCACACGAGCGGTGCACTCGGCGGACTCCGTATTGCTCAGCGGGGATCCATCTGCCGATCCCCGCTGAGCAGGGGGATGACAGCTCCGGCTCCGCTTATTTTGCAGAGATGCAGCTGTCAGATTCCTGCTCTCCTCTATGGGAGATCGGATGAAAATGGACCACCTGTCTGTAGTGATGTCGCGAACCTAAAATTCGCCGTTCGCGAACGGCGAACGCGAACATCGGCAAATGTTCGCGAACCGGCGAACCGGGCGAACCGCCATAGACTTCAATAGGCAGGCGAATTTTAAAACACACAGGGACTCTTTCTAGCCACAATAGTGATGGAAATGTTGTTTCAAGGGGACTAACACCTGGACTGTGGCATGCCGGAGAGGGATCACGCAAAAAAAAGTTCTTAAAAATTATAATTTTTTGATAGAGAGCCAATTATTGGAAAAATTAAAAAAAAATAAAAATAAAAAATTTCTTTGGATTTAGCATCTGGGGGGTCTAAAAAGTGTACCTGTGAAGTTTCAGTGAATATGGCTTCTCTGCGGCTGGCTTTTTCTCTTGCAGGCATTTAGCGGGCATTTTTTTAGGCAGGCATGTCATTTTTTGTATTTAGTGTCTGGGGGGTCTAAAAAGTGTACCTGTCAAGTTTCAGCTCTGTAGCATGTCCAGAACCCCTAAAAAACAGCATTTTTCTTATATTTTCAGGAATATGGCTTCTCTGCGGCTGGCTTTTTCTCTTGCAGGCATTTAGCGGGCATTTTTTTAGGCAGGCATGTCATTTTTTGTATTTAGTGTCTGGGGGGTCTAAAAAGTGTACCTGTCAAGTTTCAGCTCTGTAGCATGTCCAGAACCCCTAAAAAACAGCATTTTTCTTATATTTTCAGGAATATGGCTTCTCTGCGGCTGGCTTTTTCTCTTGCAGGCATTTATCGGGCATTTTTTTAGGCAGGCATGTCATTTTTTGTATTTAGTGTCTGGGGGGTCTAAAAAGTGTACCTGTCAAGTTTCAGCTCTGTAGCATGTCCAGAACCCCTAAAAAACAGCATTTTTATTATATTTTCAGGAATACGGCTTCTCTGCGGCTGGCTTTTTCTCTTGCAGGCATTTAGCGGGCATTTTTTTAGGCAGGCATGTCATTTTTTGTATTTAGTGTCTGGGGGGTCTAAAAAGTGTACCTGTCAAGTTTCAGCTCTGTAGCATGTCCAGAACCCCTAAAAAACAGCATTTTTATTATATTTTCAGTAATACGGCTTCTCTGCGGCTGGCTTTTTCTCTTGCAGGCATTTATCGGGCATTTTTTTAGGCAGGCATGTCATTTTTTGTATTTAGTGTCTGGGGGGTCTAAAAAGTGTACCTGTCAAGTTTCAGCTCTGTAGCATGTCCAGAACCCCTAAAAAACAGCATTTTTCTTATATTTTCAGTAATACGGCTTCTCTGCGGCTGGCTTTTTCTCTTGCAGGCATTTATCGGGCATTTTTTTAGGCAGGCATGTCATTTTTTGTATTTAGTGTCTGGGGGGTCTAAAAAGTGTACCTGTCAAGTTTCAGCTCCGTAGCATGTCCAGAACCCCTAAAAAACAGCATTTTTCTTATATTTTCAGGAATATGGCTTCTCTGCGGCTGGCTTTTTCTCTTGCAGGCATTTAGCGGGCATTTTTTTAGGCAGGCATGTCATTTTTTGTATTTAGTGTCTGGGGGGTCTAAAAAGTGTACCTGTCAAGTTTCAGCTCTGTAGCATGTCCAGAACCCCTAAAAAACAGCATTTTTCTTACTGTTTCAAAGATTTTATTGGAGTTAACAAATGTAGTACAACGTTTAACATGCACTGGAGAATTACAGAGAAACAACTAATAACCCATAGGGTACAGAGAGCAAACAGTAAAGTAACAAACAGTCGTAACCTCAGGAAAACCTCAGTAAGTGACAACAAAGGCTATGAACCAATGGGGGATCTCGGGATGGAGAAGGGTAAAAGGAACCCATCCCCTAGGCACCCCGTAAAGGGAACAAGCTGTGCCCAGGAGGAGAGGCGCGGCCAACAAGCACTCACCAAGTTATGAGGCAACTGCAAGAGGGTAATCAGATCCCGGAGGAGGGAAGCGTGGGACAAATAGGGCTGTCCTGGGCAGGGACCAAGACAGCTGGAGCATGAGGTTACGAGTAGCAAACAGGGGGAAACATAGCTCTCCGTTACCACATGACCAGTGGTTGAACAATAGTAGTTGAACCAGACAAATACGTTGTCAAAAAAGAAAACGAAAAAGAGAAAAGAAAAAGAAGAGGGGTCAATAGATAGCAGTAATGGAAAAAAGAGAGGGGGGGAGGAGGGGAACAGAACAGGGAAGTAAAGAGGAGGGTGAGAGAGGGGTGGGTGGGAGAGAGAGAGAGAGGGAGGGGTGGGGGGGGGGGGGTAAGACAGGTCGCCGGGGGGGACACCAGAAATAAGCGGTGTGAGCTATGCAAAGCTTGAAAGCCGATTAAGGAAGCAGCAAGGCTTCGTCAAAGTTGGGGGGCAGATAATGGGTCACCCAGGGGTGCCAAAGTTTATCAAACTTCTCCACCTTGTCAGTTATGATCGCTTCTATTTTTGCATGGATCATCGCGTTGGTGACTCTATGTTTGAGTTCTGGCAAAGGCAAATGGGACGTCTTCCAAGCTTTCGCTATAGTTTGTTTGGCCGCTGTGGTGACCTGCAGGAATAACTTATGTCGAAATTTAGAAACATTGTCTGGTTTTAGGTTCAACAGGGCCAGCGAAGGATCCGGGGAGATGGGTACTTCCATGAGGGTGGAGAGGATTCGAAAGACCGCTTGCCAAAACTTTTGAACTGTAGGGCAAGTCCACCAGATGTGCATGTGCGTGCCTACAGCTGAGCAACCCCGGAAACATACGGAGGGGTACGTGGGTAAGAACTTAGCAATGCGCGCTGGCACAAGGTACCAGCGCATTAGAACCTTGTAATTCGTCTCGGATGCCACTACATTTTGCGAGGCAGCCTTCGTCGTCTGCCAAATTTGTGACCAGTCTGCGGGGTCAAGCGTAAGCCCCAAATCATGTTCCCATTTAGCAGTGTACGGGGGGGGGGGGGTTCGACTCGGGGGGTCTGAGAGCCTGGAATAGAGCATGGAAATCAGGCCACGGGTATGTGGGTCGTGAAGGCAAACGTGTTCGAAGGAGGTCAGGGTGGGCAAGGAAGTGTCGGTTTGAATGCACGGAGTTAGGAAGTGTTTAATCTGTAGATAGTGGAAGATTTCAGAGCTTGGGAGCCTATGTGCGTCTTTTAGTGTTTGGAAATTCTTGAAGGCATTAAACAAGATTAAGGAGTGTGCCCTAACGAGGCCAGCAGAAGCCCATCTGTGGAACGAAGACGGAGAGTCCCAAGCTGGGGGAAAAGAAGGGTTATGTAAAAATGACAATAGAGGGTTGTGAGGTGACTGGAGTTTGTATTTGAATTTCAGTGTGTTCCAGAGACGAAGGGAATGGCACAAGATCGGGTTAGTTAGTGAACGACGGTCTGAGGGTGCCAGCCACAACAGATTAGCTACAGAAAGGGGATCACATTCCACTGCTTCAAGGGACACCCAAAGGGGGATTTCTTGGGTGGCGTGCCACTTGGGCAGCTGTGCCAACTGAGCCGCCTGGTAATATTTGGCAAATTGGGGAACACCCAAACCTCCCTGTAGCTTGTGAAGGTAGAGGACCCTACGGGGGATCCTGGGCCTGGATTTGCCCCAGATGAAAGAGAAGGTTCGGCACTGGAGTTGCCGAAGGTAATAAGAGGGGACAGGTACAGGCAAAACCCGGAACATGTACAGTATTTTAGGCAACAAGGCCATTTTAGCTACGGTGATCCGGCCTAACCAGGCTACAGGTAAAGGAGCCCAAGTTTTCATGAGTTTAGTGAGGTGACGCAACATGGGAGGGTAGTTGGCCGTGAAAAGTTCCGATGGATCCGCCGTGAGCTTAATTCCCAGGTAGGGAATGTGATGAGTAGCCCAGGTAAAGGGGAGTACAGACTGCAGTTGCTGAAGGAGTGGGGGGGGCAAGGAGATGTTAAGAGCCTTCGACTTTCGGGGGTTGACGACTAGTCCAGAAAATGCAGCAAATCGTTGTAGGAGAACAAGGAGATTGGGGGTGGAGGTTAGCGGGGATGTGAGAAACAGGAGGATATCATCTGCAAATAAGCACAATTTGTGGTGATGTCCTCCTATTTCCAAGCCTTTAATATCAGGACTAGCACGAATTTTCTGGGCCAGAGGTTCGATAGCGAGGGCGAAGAGGAGAGGGGAAAGAGGACACCCTTGTCTGGTGCCGCAGCCTATAGGGAATGTGGGAGATCTAAATCCCGCATATCGAACAAAGGCTGATGGCGAAGAATAAAGTGAGGAGATCCAGGCTAAGAAGTGGGGCCCGAAACCCCACGTGCGGAGCACAGTGTGCAGGTACGACCAAGATAGGGTGTCGAAAGCTTTTCTAATGTCAAGGGAGACAAAGCACGTAGGGACTTTACGTTGGCGGGCCAGGTAAGCTAGGTGTATCGCTCTACGCACATTGTCACCAGCCTGACGGCAGGGGATAAAACCTGTTTGGTCCCTGTGCACTAAAGATCCCACTATCGGGTTTAGGCGGGCCGCTAGGATTTTGGCCATGATCTTAATGTCAATATTAAGGAGGGATATCGGGCGGTAATTAGCCCAGGAAGTGTCATCAGTCTGTGGTTTAGGGATCATCGAGATGGCAGCGGTGAGGGAATCAGGACCAAAGGAATGGCCCCTGAGTACGGAATTGTAAGCCTTGGTCAGCATAGGAGTCAGGAGGTCAGAGAAATGTTTGTAGTAAGAGGCTGTAAACCCATCTGGACCCGGTCGCTTAT
Organism: Pelophylax lessonae; assembly: GCF_965119305.1. Classification (NCBI taxonomy): domain Eukaryota; kingdom Metazoa; phylum Chordata; class Amphibia; order Anura; family Ranidae; genus Pelophylax; species Pelophylax lessonae. The sequence continues at coordinate 187,632,993 of NC_138779.1, read as the reverse complement.
TGAGTTTAAGAGTTTTGATTGCATTACGAATTTCGAGGTCCGAGATGGGTGAGTCTAGAGCTTCACGTTGCGAAACTGATAAGGCGGGCAAGTCGAGGTCTGAGAGGAAGTCAGAAGTCTGCGCGTCGGGGGAGGGTTGAGGAGGAGAGTAGAGCTTGGACAGGTGGTGACGAAATGTCTCTAAGATCTTGACCGGATTGCTAGTGTGGGTTGTGGGGGAGGTTTTAAGGCGTATAGGTTTTCGGACGACATTGGCATTACGAAGGGACAGAGCTAAAAATGTATCAGGTTTATTGGCTTTAATGTAAAACCTGTGATGAGACCGTCGCAGTTGCTTTTCGGCCGAATCAGTGAGGAAGAGATCCAGCTCCAACGCGGCCTTGTCCAGGGCAAGTTTGCTGTCCGGGGTGGGTTGTGTTTGGTACTGGAGGTGGGCACTGGTGTAGGCTGAGTCTAGGGTGTGGTAGAGGTGTCGGCGTTCCTTTTTGCGACGAGAGGCCAGACTAATGAGGGCACCGCGGATGACTGACTTGTGCGCTTCCCAGAGCGTAAATGGCGTGACCTCAGTTGTGTCATTGTGGGCAATATAGTCTTTAAGCGCTCCGGCTATCTCCAGTCTGTGGGAAGGGTGGGTTAGGAGGGTGTCGTTCAACGACCAGGTGAAAGAACGCTGCTTGGGTATCAGGGAGTCGAAGGTGGAAACTACTGCGTCATGATCCGACCATGGGATTGGAAGGATCGAGGAAGCCAAGAGTGAGGGTGAAGTAGCTATGGAGGTGAGAATATGATCAATACGTGAGGATGTCTTGTGCGGGTTGGAATAAAAAGTATACTGCCGTTTCGACGGGTTATGTTCGCGCCACGTGTCGATTAGAGAGTGAGCGTGGAGTAGCTGCTGGAAGGTGAGTCTACTTGTGGACTGCAAAGGAGCGGCTGGGGATTTGTCCAGAAAAGGATATAAGACCTGATTGGAATCTCCACAGAGGATAACTGTGCCTTTTTTGTGTTCTTCAGTGATTCGGAGAAAGTGGGAGAGAAAGGCCTGGGGGTTTGCGTTAGGTGCATAGTAGGAAGCCAAGGTTACCTTCGTGTCTAATAAGGTGCCAATGAGTATAAGGTACCTACCTTCAGGGTCTGCAATGGATGAATGAAGTGTGAACGGTGCCGTTCTGTGGAAAGCTATCAAAACCCCCCTCTTCTTAACTGAGGCCGACGCTGTAAAAAATTGAGGGTAAGAGGAAGTTAAATATTTGGGGGTATGTGAGGCCGAAAAGTGCGTCTCCTGGAGGCAAGCTACATGCACATCAAGGGAGGCCAATGAGCGAAAGGCCTTGCGCCGCTTTTGTGGAGAATTGAGACCCTGCACATTGAGGGTCAACACATTTAAAGAGGCCATCGCGCAGGTGTGGGCTGGGAGCCTAGATTAAGGAACCAAGTTATAACAACCGGAGCCCCCCGGCGAGGAGGAGGGGAAAGGGGAGGGAGAGAAGGAGAGGCAGAGAGAAGGCTCAGACTAGGAAGATAAGAGGAGGAAAGGAGAGACACTGGGAGCAGCAGACATATCAGCTCAGGCAAAAGTACGAAAAACAAAAAACAAAAAACCAAGAACATCCTCCGTCAACGCAGTGGGAGAACACCTACGCTGAGGGAGGAGAGCCACCACCGGAAGTCTCCCGAGGGAGGGTTTCAGAGGTGGGTGGAGGCAGCAGTGTCAGCCGACGGGTGACAGACCCGCCCGTGGGCGAGATATGGTGATAAAGTCCATGTTGGTGACCAGGAGAGACAATAGGTTACAAAAGGAGGAGTAACCGTGTCAGGGTGTAGCATAACCAGTAGGTACAAGCACAATGTTAAAGAACATTAAAAAAAAAAAAAAAAAAAAATGGGGGGAAGGGAGATAGGGTCCATCAATGTCCCCAGCGGGGGGGATTCTTTGGGTAGAAGAGGAAAAGAAGTTCCCGGCAGGATTAGAGTTACCGTGAGTACAGTCCAGACTGTGCAGTCGTTGCTAGGATGGTCAAGCGTGGAGATGAGATGGTGATCCGTGATGCATAGCTACCTGACGAGAGATCCAGGGTCCGCCGAAGGAAGCCCGTGGGGTTGGCCTAGTGAACAAACTCAGTCTAGGGGACAACAAAAAACAAAAAAAAAACAAAAAAAAGGGGTGGGGGAGAGAAAAAAAAACAAAAACAACAAAAAACTTCAAAGTTAGCATATGAAGAACATTGTGGCGGGAGTCGCTCAAAAGCAGGTGGTACGAAATAAGCAAGGACTTGTGTAGATGGGGCTCTCAGTCCATCGAGTCCATAAATGCAGGCAAGGGGGAGATGTGCCGGCTCCGCTTAGGGGTAGTGGGTGTAGTGGCTGCAGGTTTCAGGGGGGAGCGTGAGGCAGAGCGCCTGCGCTGTTGTTGAGCTGTGGGTGTCACAGGGGCTGTAGTCAGGTGCAAGTCCTGGAGGAGCTGCTGGAGGTCATCAGTGGTTTTGCAAGTGTGCTTGCGGCCCTGGTAGGTGAAGCGCAGAGAAAAGGGGAAGCCCCAGGAGTAAATGATATGGTGTTGTTGGAGAACTTGTAAAAGAGGTTTGAATGCCCTACGCTTGGTAATGGTAGCCTTGCAGAGATCAGTAAAGAGCTGGTACGTGTAGCCCTGGAAATGTAGGGTATCTTTTTGCCTTGCAGCTTGAAGGAGTTGTTCCTTAGTTTTGTAAAAATGGAGCTTGGCTATGATATCCCTGGGAGGTCCCTCAGATTTACGGGGAGCTAAAGCCCTGTGTATGCGGTCCATTTCCAGGCGCTCAATAGGGATGGATGGGGAGAGTTCCTGGAAGAGAGCTGTTACCGTGGATTGCAAGTCCACCACAGTTTCAGGGATCCCCCTTATCCTGATATTAGAGCGTCTAGCTCTGTTCTCCTGGTCCTCTAAGTGGTCCTGTAAGAGCTGGTTTTCCTCCCTGAGGGCCTCTAGCTCGACTGAATGGTGAGAGACACTGATTTCAATCTCGTCAGCCCTGAGTTCTAGGTCAGCAGTACGTTGGCCCAGTTCTCTAATTTCCTTAGTAAGCTTGTCAGTTATTTGGTCTGAGGTGGTTTTTAGGGCCTTATGGAGGATACGCTCAAAATTCTGCAGCATCTCAGTAGGTGAGGAGCCGTAAGCTGCAGTAGCCCTCTGGGTGAGTGGACAGTCGGAGTCAGACTCACCTTCATCGGGGTGAGGTAAAATGTTCCTGGGGGTCCTGGGTGTGCTGGGGCCGGCGCGGGAGACAAGCGGCGGCGCCATCTTGGAAGATGCCCTGACCAGGACATCGCGGATATTGCGGCTCTTGATCTTCGCTTTGGCGCCTCCCGAGACCATGGCGGGGCGGAGGAGGGTTGCGGGAGTCAGCGGGGTATGATCGGTATGCTCGGAATGCGGCTGGTCACCGTGGAGAGTGGCGGGCTGTCACCAATCGGAGCGGAGCTCAGTCAGACATGTCTGACTCGGCGAGTTCCGCGCATGCGCCTCGGCACAGATTGTTCTATTGGGAAGGGGGTCAGATGGCCGTGCAGGGGTGCCACACCTTCATGTGCGCCGCTGAGTAAGGCAGTATGGGAGATGAAGAGAAAGGTGTAGTCTTACTGGTGTCCGGATGCCGCTATTCAGGCAAGACCGCGGCTTTTGGGCCTACCTAGGCCTCGATGTGTACGTTTCTCCCGGAGCTCTATGTCAGCAAATGACGGGTAGAAATGGTCCCCCACGGCTTCAGGAAGCCGATCCTGGTGTGGATTGTCCGTTAAATTGTAGGATGGAGGAGGATTGAGACGGATTTAGTTTCCGTTCGACGGAGCTTCTCACTCGTCCGTCCGCTGTCTTATTCTCAAAATAAGGCACTGGGAGGGTACTCCATGGTCCAAGAAGGCTGATTAGTGGACGGATGGTATGTTAGGAGTTGTAATTCGGGCGGATTGCTGTAGATTAATCTTGTAAATGGCAGAGCTCTTCACACAGCAATCCACCTCGGTCCGCCTGAGAAATCCTCTTTTCTTTCAGCTTCGCCCTGCAAAATATAGGCATCCACCGAAGCCCAAGCTTCTGCAGGGTAGCTGGGGAGAATGATGTGGTTCCGGATGGTACCCTGCACTCAGATTGTGCCGGATTGAGGTTAGGCCGCAATGGCGCCGGGCTCTGTAGTAGGCCGCGATCCCGCCGCTCCGGTCCGCGGAGCTCTGGGGATAAACTGCGGGTAGCGGCCGATACCTCGTCCTCCGCTGAGGTGGGGGAGATAGTTTTTGGGGTGATCAGCGGTGTTAATAGGCTAGATGGGGGATCTTTTAGTTCACTGAATGCGGAGCTCTGTATCCCTGCGTCCTGCTCCGTCCGCTTCCACATTTTTCTTATATTTTCAGGAATACGGCTTCTCTGCGGCTGGCTTTTTCTCTTGCAGGCATTTAGCGGGCATTTTTTTAGGCAGGCATGTCATTTTTTGTATTTAGTGTCTGGGGGGTCTAAAAAGTGTACCTGTCAAGTTTCAGCTCTGTAGCATGTCCAGAACCCCTAAAAACCAGCATTTTTATTATATTTTCAGCAATACGGCTTCTCTGCGGCTGGCTTTTTCTCTTGCAGGCATTTATCGGGCATTTTTTTAGGCAGGCATGTCATTTTTTGTATTTAGTGTCTGGGGGGTCTAAAAAGTGTACCTGTCAAGTTTCAGCTCTGTAGCATGTCCAGAACCCCTAAAAAACAGCATTTTTCTTATATTTTCAGTAATACGGCTTCTCTGCGGCTGGCTTTTTCTCTTGCAGGCATTTATCGGGCATTTTTTTAGGCAGGCATGTCATTTTTTGTATTTAGTGTCTGGGGGGTCTAAAAAGTGTACCTGTCAAGTTTCAGCTCTGTAGCATGTCCAGAACCCCTAAAAAACAGCATTTTTCTTATATTTTCAGGAATACGGCTTCTCTGCGGCTGGCTTTTTCTCTTGCAGGCATTTAGCGGGCATTTTTTTAGGCAGGCATGTCATTTTTTGTATTTAGTGTCTGGGGGGTCTAAAAAGTGTACCTGTCAAGTTTCAGCTCTGTAGCATGTCCAGAACCCCTAAAAAACAGCATTTTTATTATATTTTCAGTAATACGGCTTCTCTGCGGCTGGCTTTTTCTCTTGCAGGCATTTATCGGGCATTTTTTTAGGCAGGCATGTCATTTTTTGTATTTAGTGTCTGGGGGGTCTAAAAAGTGTACCTGTCAAGTTTCAGCTCTGTAGCATGTCCAGAACCCCTAAAAAACAGCATTTTTCTTATATTTTCAGGAATACGGCTTCTCTGCGGCTGGCTTTTTCTCTTGCAGGCATTTAGCGGGCATTTTTTTAGGCAGGCATGTAATTTTTTGTATTTAGTGTCTGGGGGGTCTAAAAAGTGTACCTGTCAAGTTTCAGCTCTGTAGTATGTCCACAACCCAAAAAAAACAGCATTTTTCTTATGATTTTTAGTAGAAAACTAATGCAGTGTCTTTCCAGCTGTCTTTTTTTCTTTCTGGCAAGCTGAAATATGATATGCCAAGGCAAACATGCCTATCAGTTGAGCTATGACACAGACAACACTGCACACATGGGGAAATATGTAAAACAAAAAACAGGAAAAGGAAATTAGGTGACGGTCACAAAACATGATATTGTGATTGGCCAAATAAAAAGTCGCCTCGCGATGAGGTCGCGCCAAAGTCGCGCTAAGTCGCGCCAAAGTCGCACTGGAAGCGACGCTACTTTAGTGGTAGCGGCAGTGTAAACCAGCACTAAAACATCCAGTGTGTGAATACGATCAGGTATGATGTTTTATCGGTCAAGTAGTGTAAGGGTTACGCCCGTCGCCCGCTTCACAGTGACAGACCAAACTCTGACAGACCAAACTCCCCGTTTAACAGTCAGTCAGTCCATTTGCACAACCGCAAACTCCCAATTTGCACAAGGTTGGATACCAAGCTAGCCATGTCCCGTTCCTTGTCCTCACTGACATCATTGAAGGTCTCTTCCTCCACCCAGCCACATACAACACCAAGGGTCCCCGAAAGGTGAGAACAAGCCCCCTGGGACGCCTGCTGTGGCTGGTATTCCACCTCCTCAAAGCCACCTTCCTCCTCTGACTTCTCTTCTTCAGACTCCTCTCTCTGCGTTGCCACAGGTCCAGCAATTGACAACGACAAGGCTGCTTCTGGTGGTGATGAGGACCACAACTCTTCCTCTTCATGCTCATCTACAGCCTGATCCAGTACTCTTCGCAGGGCACGCTCCAGAAAAAACGCATATGGGATGAGGTCGATGATGTTGCCTTGGGTTCGACTGACCACCAGGGTTGTCATCTCCGCAAAAGGACGCATGAGCCTACAGCCATTGTTCATGAGCATTCAGTAACGCGGCCAAAAAATACCCAGCTCCGCAGAAAGAATGAAAGAAAATGAATGTTTTTTTTTATGAAAAATTATCCTGCGGATCGCTTTTGGTCTGTACACAATGAAGCAACGACCTTATCATCTGGGGTGTGCCAACACAATCCTAGAGGTGATCGCTTCATTGTGATACGCAAGCCCCTTCACCACGACAAGGTAACGATCACGAAGGGGAATTGACACATGTATGTGCCTTTTGTTTTGTTTTTTGTTTTTTTGCAGCCACAGTGTAGCACCAGAGGCCAGAAAAATTAGGCATGTACACATGCATGAAAAAGTAGGTATTGTTGCAGCCGCTGCTGTAGCAGCGGCCTGAAAAATTGAGGTTTTAAGGCAGAAAGTGCACTAAAACATTGCGGCTTGAACCGTAGTTGGTGGCGGAGACGTCACGTAAGTCATCCGGCATGCAGAGAATGATTATATACAGCAGCGTGTGGACCATTTTTAGGCCAAGGCATCTCAGTCATCACCAGGCCTTTTTTAGTCAAATGCATCCCCCACTGTCAGTCCCTTCGGGATCCATGCCTCATTCATCTTAATAAACGTGAGGTAATCAAGACTTTTTTGACCTAGGCGACTTCTCTTCTCAGTGACAATACCTCCTGCTGCGCTGAAGGTCCTTTCTGACAGCACACTTGAAGCGGGGCAGGCCAGAAGTTCAATGGCAAATTGGGATAGCTCAGGCCACAGGTCAAGCCTGCACACCCAGCAGTCAAGGGGTTCATCGCTCCTCAGAGTGTCGATATCTGCAGTTAAGGCAAGGTAGTCTGCTACCTGTCGGTCGAGTCGTTCTCTGAGGGTGGACCCCGAAGGGCTGTGGCGATGCATAGGACTAAAAAAGCTCCGCATGTCCTCCATCAACAAGACCTCTGTAAAGCGTCCTGTCCTTGCCGGCGTGGTTGTGGTGGTAGGAGGAGGATTACTTTCACCTCTTCCCCTGTTGGATTCCCGTTGTGCTGTGACATCACCCTTATACGCTGTGTAAAGCATAGTTTTTAACTTATTTTGTAGCTGCTGCATCCTTTGCGACTGCCGGTAATTGGGTAACATATCACAGACTTTCTGCTTATACCGGGGGTCTAGTAGCGTGGCCACCCAGTACAGGTCGTTCTCCTTCAGCCTTTTTATACGAGGGTCTCTCAACAGGCATGACAGCATGAAAGACCCCATTTGCACAAGGTTGGATGCCGAGCTACTCATGTCCAATTCCTCGTCCTCACTGATGTCATTGAAGGTGTGTTCTTCCCCCCAGCCACGTACAACACCACGGGTACCAGATAGGTGACAACGAGCACCCTGGGATGCCTGCTGTGGTTGGTGTTCCTCCTCCTCAAAGCCACATTCCTCCTCTGACTTCTCTTCCTCACACTCCTCTTCCAGTGTTGCCGCAGGTCCAGCAATCAATGGTAAGGCTGTTTCTGGTGGTGGTGATGGTGACCACAACTCTTCCTCTTCCTCTTCACGCTCATCTACGGCCTGATCCAGCACTCTTCGCAGGGCACGCTCCAGGAAAAAAACATATGGGATGATGTCGCTGATGGTGCCTTCAGTGCGACTCACTAGGTTTGTCACCTCCTCAAAAGGACGCATGAGCCTACAGGCATTGCGCATGAGCGTCCAGTAGCGTGGCAAAAAAATACCCAGCTCCGCAGAGGCTGTCCTAGCACCCCGGTCATACAAATACTCGTTGACCGCTTTTTCTTGTTGGAGCAGGCGGTCGAACATTAGCAGTGTTGAATTCCAACGTGTCGGGCTGTCGCAAATCAAGCGCCTCACTGGCATGTTGTTTCGCCGCTGAATATCTGCAAAGTGCGCCATGGCCGTGTAGGAACGCCTGAAATGGCCACACACCTTCCTGGCCTGCTTGAGGACGTCCTGTAAGCCTGGGTACTTCTGCACAAAACGTTGCACAATCAGATTCAACACATGTGCCATGCACGGCACATGTGTCAACTTGCCCAAATTCAATGCCGCCAACAAATTGCTCCCGTTGTCACACACCACTTTGCCGATCTCCAGTTGGTGCGGGGTCAGCCACTGATCCACCTGTGCATTCAGGGCGGACAGTAGTGCTGGTCCGGTGTGACTCTCTGCTTTCAGGCAAGTCAACCCCAAGACAGCGTGACACTGTCGTATCCAGCATGTGGAATAGCCCCTGGGGAGCCGGGGGGGGGGTGCAGTTGGTGTGGAGCAAGACGCAACAGCAGAAGAGGACTCAGCCGAGGAGGTTAGCAAAGAGGATGGAGTAGGAGGAGTAGAGGAGGTGGCAGCAGGCCTGCCTGCAAGTCGTGGCGGTGTCACCAACTCCTCTGCAGCAGAGCCACGCATTCCATGCTTGGCAGCCGCCAGCAGGTTTACCCAATGCGCAGTGTACGTTATATACCTGCCCTGACCGTGCTTTGCAGACCAGCTATCAGTGGTCAGATGGACCCTTGCCCCAACACTGTGTGCCAGACGTGACATGATTTCCTTTTCCACAATAGAGTACAGGTTGGGGATTGCCTTTTGTGAAAAATAATTTCGGCCGGGTACCTTCCACTGCGGTGTCCCAATAGCGACAAATTTTTTGAAGGCCTCAGACTCCACCAGCTTGTATGGTAAAAGCTGGCGGGCTAAGAGTTCCAACAAGCCAGCTGTCAGACGCCGGGCAAGGGGGTGACTCTGCGAGATTGGCTTTTTACGCTCAAACATTTCCTTGACAGACACCTGACTGTGGGCAGGTGACGAGCAGGAACTGCTGAAGGTGAGAGGCGGAGGGGCGGGTTGTTGATAGGGGGCATGGAGGACAGCAGTGGTTGACGTGGCTGAAGATGCTGGACCAGGAGGAGGATGGTGGCTTTCAGTTTGTGTGCTGCTTTTACTCATGTGTTGATCCCATAGGCGTTTGTGATGTGAGATCATGTGCCTTCGCAAAGCAGTTGTACCTAGGTGGGTGTTGGACTTTCCACGACTCAGTTTCTTTTGGCACAGGTTACAAATGGCATCGCTGATATCAGAGGCAGACACACAAAAAAAATGCCACACTGCTGAGCTTTGCAAGGACGGCATTCTGGTGGTGGCAACAGCTTGCGTTGATTGGCGTGCTGTCTGGCTGACCCCGGGTGCCGAATCTACATGCTGTCTGACTGCGCCACTAGCTCCTTGCGATGACCTCCTCCCCCTGCTTCCAACTCGTCTCCTCCTCCTCTCTGTCTCCCCATCTGAACTTTCCCCCTCTTCTTCTGCTCTTCGAGCAGGCACCCAGGTGACATCCACAGACACATCGTCATCATCAGCCGCTTCACTTGACAACTCAGCAAAGGCAGCAGCAGCAGGTACAACATCATCATCATCACAATGTACGTCCATGTGTATAATGCTGCCTGACTGAGACATATCCCCGTTATCTACATCCTCTGGCACTAATAGTTGCGCATCACTTATTTCTTCAAACTGATGTGAAAATAACTCCTCTGACGGATCAAGTGAAGCGGCTGTGGTGCTAGTGTTGGTGGTGGTGCCGGCGGGCTGGCGAGTGGTAAATTGAGAGGTGCCCGAAGCTGAGCTGGAGGAGGATGGTGCATTAGGGTTCCGAGCGGAAGCTGTAGACGATTGGGTGTCTTGTGTAAGCCAGTCAACTATGGCCTCAGAATTTTTTGAGTTCAGGGTCTGTGGTGGCCTCTGAACACTGGGCATTATTCTAGGGCCTAAGGAAATCACAGCACCACGACCACGACGGCCCTTGCGGGGTGGCCTGCCTCTGCCTGTCATTTTCTTTTTTAATGTGTTGTGTACTATGAGTGCAAGGTGCTGTGCCACCCTATAGGAGTGTTGGGCAGTGGGTACAGTACACTCTGTGGACCTGACAGTCACTGGCACTCAGGCAACTGCAATTAAAAAATATATATTTTTTTTTTACTTGGCAAGCTGCTGTGCCACCTTATATATCAGTGGTGGGTGGGCAGTGGCACAGTACACTCTCTGTGGACCTGACAGCAGTCACTGGCACCCAGGCAACTGCAATTTTAAAAAATATATATTTTATTTTACTTTGCAAGCTGCTGTGCCACCTTATATATCAGTGGTGGGTGGGCAGTGGCACAGTACACTCTCTGTGGACCTGACAGCAGTCACTGGCACCCAGGCAACTGCAATTTTAAAAAAATATATTTTATTTTACTTTGCAAGCTGCTGTGCCACCTTATATATCAGTGGTGGGTGGGCAGTGGCACAGTACACTCTCTGTGGACCTGACAGCAGTCACTGGCACCCAGGCAACTGCAATTAAAAAATATATATATTTTTTTTTACTTTGCAAGCTGCTGTGCCACCTTATATATCAGTGGTGGGTGGGCACACAGTGGCACTGCAGTGGGCACAGTACACTCTGTGGACCTGACAGTAACTGGCAGCCCAGGCAACTGCAATAATAAAAAATATTTTTTTTTTTCAATTTATTGCAACAAGATGCTGTGCCACCGTATATATATCAGTGGTGGGCAGTGCACTGCAGTGGGTACAGTGCACTCTGTGGACCTGACACAGCACTCACTGCAATTATGACAGAGGGAAAAAAAAAATATTTTTTAAAATGCCAGGTACTGTGCCTGTGCCACCCGAAATGAGTGTGGTGTGCACACAGTACAGTCTGTGGTAGGTCTGTGGCCTCTCACACACAGCGGGCAGGCAACTGCAGTGTACAATAGATATATATAGATATATATATAAAGAAAAAAATCTATTACCTTACCAGCCCTTAAAAGGGCTTTTGGGGACACTATATATATATATATATGTATATATATAAATAAAAAAAATCCTCAATTACCAGCCCTTAAAAGGGCTTTTGGGGACACTAGATAGATATAGATATATATATATATATGAAGAAACAACTCAATTACCAGCCCTTAAAAGGGCTTTTGGGGACGCTAGGTATATATATATATATATATATATATATATATAAAAAAAAAAAAAACACAAATACCAGCCCTTAGAAGGGCTTTTTGGGGTGCTGATATTACAGCAGTAGTGGACCAAGAACACTGCAAGACCAGGAACACTGACTAACTGTCCCTAGCTTAACAGCAGCAGCAGCAGCAGCAGCAGCTCTCTCCCTACTCTCACTACACACACTGCTTCAGAATGATCTAAGATGGATGCTGCCCTTGCTTATTTATAGGAGGTGGGAGGGTGTGGGAGGGAGGTACGCTGATTGGCTGGAAATGTGTCTGCTGACTGTAAAGTTCAGGGTCAAAGTTTGCCTCAATGATGTCTTATGGGGGGCGGACCGAACATCGCATATGTTCGCCGGCAGCGGCGAACGCGAACATGCTAAGTTCGCCGGGAACTGTTCGCCGGCGAACAGTTCTATACATCTCTACCTGTCTGTTTTCATCCGATCAGAACCTCCAGACAGATGGAAAATAAGGTTTCCATCTGTCTGGAGTTCATGAACAGGATCGGATAGGATAGCAGCGGGTGTCAGCGGAGATGTCTCTGCTGACATCTGCTGCTCCATAGAGGCGCATGGAGCATCCGATCAGGTTCGCCTGAAAAACTGACAGGTGGACCTGATCAGGAAGCCTGTGTGAAAGGGGCCTAAGGTCCCTTTCACACAGGCTTTCCGATTCGGTCCGTTGGGTGCACTGCCCGTGTGAAAGGGGCCTAACATCAAACAGGGTTGCTGTTCAGGAGAAATATTACTCTGGTATGAGGAGCTACAAGGGAATATCAAGGCACTCAAAAAAGGAGAGCCCCACATCTGGGTGAAACTCAGTAGCCCTATCCTCACCATTCAGTCTAACATCTACCTGTGTGCAGAATGCATCGGCCCACAAGAGCCCCCATACTTCAGACCAGACATCTTTGAAGTTTTAAAAAGATAGGCTGCCCACTTCCAGTCTCTTGGATAAGTTCTCATCTATGGAAATCTCAATGCCAGAACAGGAATAGAAAAGGACAATGTAACGTCTTTTGGGAACACATACGTTTTGGGATCTGCAAATAACTGTCATGAATCCATAGAAACAAAAAGAAAGGGCTAAGGCAGTATAAGTAACAAGAGTTAAAGAAAATTTGCTGAATTTGTCACAGATTGTAGGGGTTTACATACTCAACAGCAGCACTAAAGCCTAGTAAAGACAGGCTGAATATCGGGCGGCATCGGATGGTTCAAAAGAAACCAGCCGACATTCAGGCCATGTGTACGGCAGCTGGTCCAACAGCTGGCTTCTGTCGATGGAACATGACCGAAAAAGATCTGCTGATCAGCATCCAATCAGTGCACTCAGCCAAAGGCCATCCCCTTGTCAGAACACAATAGCTCAGCAGGGGGAGATCGCTGTATTAACATTGCATAGTAAGCACATCAGTTTATCCCTAGCTCTTCAGTTTATTTATTTATTTATTTTTTCGTTTAGTCCGCTGGGTTGAATGACACAAAAGAAAAACTAGGCGTAAGAGAGACACATTGATAAGATAAACATCATGTTCCCATATGGCAGTAGCATAGTATATTATACAATCACAGATATGAGCCCACGCGTATCAGTGCCTTTACAGTTACCCCACAAACACACCTGTCAGACCAAAGCTATTGCTTTTTTTTTTTCCATTTCATAACAACCTATCTTCAAAACACAATAAAACTGGTCTTTACAACCTGCCAGCATCAATGAAATGGTCCAAACAGTCTACCATAAATACATAGAGGCAATTAACAGAGTTGACATCAAAGGACATCTTGATATTTTCCAAAACAACATCTAAGAAGTAAGCCCACATGATGTGAAACGAGCAGAAAAGGACCACCACAAAATATTTCATCATTTCAACTATCATTGTACAAACAGCCCAACTGAAAAAAGAAATAAACTACAACAAACCATCCAAAAACAATCCAACAGGTTGACAGAGAATACAAGGCATTTAAAGTACCTTACAGACCGTCCCAATTAAAAATACTCTGACAACACTTAGCTAAGAAACAAAAATGCAAAAATGCACTTTGGGAAAACCTTTTTCCTGGAAATATGGGCTCAGAAACGCAGCCTCCACATCCAAAATGGTAACATCTGGCTCAACCTTTTCAAGAACCTCCACAAAGACATTCTAAAAGTGGATTTAACTGAAAAAACACATCATTACAATTATTGCTATGGAGGAAAAATCTCACTAGATATACCATTTACATTGTAGAAAATAACTGGGAAAATTCAACACCTGTAAAATAAAAAAAGCTTGTGGGATCAATGAAATGCCATTGTAGATTATTAACCACTTGCCTACTGGGCACTTAAACCCCCTTCCTGACCAGGCCAATTCTCAGCTTTCAGTCATGCAACAGTGTACCCAAATGAAATGTTGATCATTTTTTTACAAACAAATAGAGCTTTCTTTTGGTGGTATTTAATCACTACTAGAATTTTTATTTTTTTGCTGAACAAACAAAAAAAGACCGAAAATTTTGAGAAAAAAGAAAAACCAGTTTTTATAGTTTGTTATAAAATATTACAAACAGGCAATTTTTCTCCTTCATTAATGTGCGCTGATGAGGTGACACTAATGGGTCCTGATAGGCACTGATAGGCTCCACTGATGGGCACTAATAGGCTCTTCTGATGGGCACTGATAGGCTGCACTGATTGGCACTGATAGGCGACACTGATGGGCACTAAAAGGTGGCACTAATGTGTTGCACCGATAGGCACTAATGGGCAGCACTGAAGGGCACTGGTAGGTGCACTGAAGGGCACTGGTAGGTGCCACTGAAGGGCACTAATAGGTGGCATTGATAGGTGGCACTCATGGGCACTGATGGGCACTGATAGGTGACACTGATGGGTGGCACTGATGGGCAATGATAGGCACTGGTAGATGACACCGATAAGCAGCACTGATGATGGGGCATTAATTGGCACTGATAGGTGGCACTGGTGGGCATTGATAGGTGGAAATGGTGGGCACTGACAGGTGGCACTGGTGGACACTGGTAGGTGGCACTGACCGGCACTGGAAGATGGTGTGACGGTGGCAGGTATCAGACCCCTGGCATTCTCATCCAACTCATGACCAAGAACCAGGCAATCTCACACCCTGCCGTCACTTGAGTAACAATGCCACTCTCAGCTGCGCCCTGCACAAAGATTTACCCAGCTGGCGGGACCACAATCTAGATGCCAGCAGACTGAGAGCGATTGTAACCGGGCTAATTAAACAATCAACCCTTTCTCTGCCACCACCGCTACGTTTGAGCCCAGCGGGCGCTCGTAATTTTAGAAATACCAATTATGACTTTAGAATAATCATCTGTAACACACACTGTCACCTCAGACAGGAATGTTCAGGGGATTTATTCTATACAGTAGCGCTCTTCCAAGAGGAAGGTTCTTTGGTCAGTTTGCGTTAAGAGCTTAGAGACAAAATTAACACTTTTCAAAATAAGGTTTAATTATAAAAAAGGTTAAAATTGGTGCAAATAAAAATATTTACAGAAAAATGGGTTACAAAGAAATAGAGACACAATTCAGCAATTTTGAAGAATAGATAAAGAATTAGAAATGAAATACTTGCATTCAAAAGTCCTGGTATTATCAGGTTCAGAGCTGAGCCTGTGTGATCGGTTCGTCCCTTGAGCGATGTTACTGCTTGATGTTAAAAATGAGAACTGAGAACTCCCTCAGCTTCTCTCGTTTTCTCTGACCCGCAGGGGGCGTCCCCAGAGGTCCCTGACCAATAAACACTGGGGCCATGGGCGGCCCTAAAGCTTAGCAAAATGCCAAGACACCTCCCGCTTAGACAGATTACTAACAGAATTCATATCTTGAAATATGTAATGGTTACATTCTTGAAACTGATATTATATTGTGCGGCATTGAATTCATTATCCACAGACACTAAACATGGGTTATCTCGGAATAACCTCTGACCCGTAAGGCATCTGATCGCTAGCTTGTCTTCCCTAGGAGCGAACGTGATCATGTATGATCTTAATTCGATCGGTATTTTATTTGGCATTCAAATATATACTTTCTAGAGACATATCTTGGCTGTGTTTAAAATTATGAATTTGTGTGTGAATGTATAACAGTTCTAATGGCCATCTGGCTGTGGGTTATTTATGACCCAGCCTGGTCAGTCTTAATGGCTTGTTCGTTTATGGCTTTGCTCAGATTACGACATAGCTCTGGCCAGGAAGAGACATATCGGCTAGGATGTCTGTCTGTCTGCTGCTAAGATAAGGGTTGTTTGAAGCCTTGCATACTAATGCAAAAGGGACCCAGGGGGGGGTAATTCGTTTGAGGAGAGAGAGGGGGGGAGGAAAATATCTCTGAGTACACATTTGCTTGCTAGACTGTGTTACTGACAACATGGATGCCCGTGGTGACAAGATGGTTGCTCGCGACAGCTTTTAGGATAATCAGGTCATGATACCATTACAGATGGTGCTGGTGGGCACTGGAAGATGGTGCTGGTGGGCACTGGTAGGTGGTGCTGGTGGGCACAGTTGCTTTTCCTCTTTGAGACTAATGTCCCTCTGACAGAAGCTGGTGATCTGCTTTTTTTTTCTCCTCACGCTGTCTGATCAGCTGTCATTGGCTGACAGCTGATAACGTGGTAAAGGGCCGGCCCCTTACTCTGATCTGTAATCAGCTGAGTCTCATGAACTCACTGATCACAGAGCGAGCTGCGCACGCCCTGCAGGGAACGCGCAGGCAGCTCATGCATGGGAGGACGTCAAAGGACGCCCTCCTGGCAATTTAGGTCCATGCTGTAGCCATCTTTCGGGTATAGCGTGGGCATGAAGAAGTTAAACAAAACTCACCAGAAATACATGGTGCAATATGTAGCGTTCAATTTGGTCTTGAGTGTTGGTTTCTATTATCAGTTATGGAACCAAGGCTTCATAACGCTCATTCATAAAGATGGGTACACACTATAATAAAATCGGGCGACCGATCATCCGGTTTTCCTTGATGTTTCACAGAAAGTTGAAACCGAGAATGGAAATAATGAACGAATATTCCCGCATGACAAAGACATTTTTTTTATTTGTTTGTTGTTAATGATCATGATGTGTAGTCTTTCTTATCTGATTTTTCTCCTATGGAAACCATACGAAAACAGTAAACATTAAACGAAAATCGTTAGCTCTGTTCACATAAGAGAAAAATGGTGGAGTTTGTCCCTTTCGCAATTTGCATTTGGAAAGTCTGAATCGGATGTCGAAAGTTGTGTACACTATAAAAATTGAACGATCGTGGCTCATACGGAAGTTTTCTTCCGATTTTCTTATAGTTGGTACCCTACTTAAGACTAGAGTGGAGAGCAGTATGATCCAGCCAGCTACAGAGGGATAGGTGTCAGTAGCCCACTGGGAAAACTTCTACAAGTTTCCAGAGGAGAAACACAAAGTAAATGAAGAGTTCTTCCCTTGCAATAAACAACCATACTCTTGATGAATCTAACAGATACTTAATAGCATATCTTAATCTAGAAAACAACTATTCATGATATTTTAAGCCAACCATAGAGGCCCTGAAAGACAGGACATGCAGACAATTTTTTTTTCCGCTGTGGTGCAAAACCCTACAACGAAAAAACCCGTAAGTGGACAAAAAACGTGCATGTGAACACACACTAAAAAGTGCACTTAAGGGTGTGCTTTAGTCCACCCCCCAAAGGGGTAGGACTCCTACCCTGATCCACCGGGGCGCAAGGATCCTGACAGGGATTAAGGTTACCATGGTCTGCCTAGCCAGAAGGCCTGGCAGACCCTGTTCTTTAGGCTAGCCGAAGCCAACCCTGAATACTAGGTCAGGGGGCTCTCCGAAAGAGAGACCCCCCAGAGGCAGGGGAGGAAGGAACCTGAGGGCCACACATCCTCCCCCTAGATTTCAGGGTGAGCCCGAGGACTCACACCCTACAATCCGTGAAAACACACACAAAAGTGAAAAGTGACAAACAGTGGGACAAAAATAAATAAAAAATAAAAAAGTGGCCGTGCCAAATGTGCAGTGGCCTAGGCCCTGAGGCATGGTAAGCAAAAATTGTCCCCGGACTTAGCCAAAAGGCTAGGCCCTAAAAGGCGCAGTGCATAAGGGAAGCGTTTGTAACTGTGCCTGTGACCATGTGCCTTTTCATACAGTGGGGTCCCACACCCAATTGTTACTCAGAGCACCCCTTGGGCGACCACTCCCAGGGGGCACAGGCACCGCGGACCTTGTGCCCTCCCGGCCCCTGGCCAGACATGGCCAGGGGCCATGGACCCTTCCAGCTTTCTCTGACAGGACTTACTCCCAGTCCCCAATTACGCTCAGGCGCTCCGGGTCAGTCCCTGCCGATACCAACCTTCCAGGTCCCCATCACTCCAGCAGGTTTGCATAGCTGCCACCCAACCTTGGTCAGGTCAGATGACAGCATAGCGCCCCCACTGGATCACTGATAAGAACAGATACTATACTTGATCTTAGCCAAAAGGCCGAGACAACTGCAGCACCTAAAACCACCACTAAGAGTCTGGCTTAAAATCTGACATTTTCATCAACCCAATCCTTTTTTATGGTACTGAAGCTTGGAACCCTTTCACTTACTGAAACAATTCAAATGGGATTCCAACATAAAATAATACTCCATTTGAAATTTTGTAGGCACCTCCAAAAATTCATGCTGAGCTTTGCTGAGCTGGGCAGATTCTCTTTACTGCTTGCAGCACAGAAGAAGGCACAATCATGCTGGAACCATCTAAAAACCACCAACCCATCAGAATGCCTTAGCTGACTAACAAGGGCCTGGAAAAACCATGCAACATCATTATCAGCACCTTGTGTAACCAAAACTCCCAAAAATGTGGCCTGACAAAATCTCAAATAAAAGGCATTAGGAATAATTCCAAAGAAATCTATGTCAGAGATCGGAGAAATGAGTAAAGAGACAAAAGACAAAAGAGAGAGGAAAAAAAATTAAGGAGGGGTGAGAGAGTGAACAAGATAGGATAGGAAAAGAGAGAGAGAAAAAAGAGGAGAGAGAGAGAGAAAAGAGAGGAAAGAATTGGTGAGAGCAAGAGAGAAAAGAATTGGCGAGAGCAAGAGAGGAAAGGAATGGCGAGATCAAGAGAGGAAAGGAATGGCGAGAGCAAGAGAGGAAAGGAATGACAAGAGCAAGAGAAAAAAGGAATGGCGAGATCAAGAGAGGAAAGGAATGGCGAGAGCAAGAGAGGAAAGGAATGGCGAGATCAAGAGAGGAAAGGAATGGCGAGAGCAAGAGAGGAAAGGAATGGCGAGAGCAAGAGAGGAAAGGAATGGCGAGAGCAAGAGAGGAAAGGAATGGTGAGATCAAGAGAGAAAAGGAATGGCGAGAGCAAGAGAGGAAAGGAATGGCGAGAGCAAGAAAGGAAAGGAATGGCGAGATAAAGAGAGGAAAGGAATGGCGAGATAATGAGAGGAAAGGAATGGCGAGATCAAGAGAGGAAAGGAATGGCGAGAGCAAGAGAGGAAAGGAATGGCGAGAGCAAGAGAGGAAAAGAATGGCGAAATCAAGAGAGGAAAGGAAAGGCGAGAGCAAGAGAGGAAAGGAATGACGAGAGCAAGAGAGGAAAGGAATGGCGAGATCAAGAGAGGAAAGGAATGGCGAGAGCAAGAGAGGAAAGGAATGGCGAGAGCAAGAGAGGAAAAGAATGGCGAGATCAAGAGAGGAAAGGAATGGCAAGAGCAAGAGAGGAAAGGAATGGCGAGGTCAAGAGAGGAAAGAAATGGCGAGAGCACGAGAGGTAAGGAATGGCGAGATCAAGAGAGGAAAGGAAAAGCGAGAGCAAGAGAGGAAAGGAATGATGAGAGCAAGAGAGGAAAGGAGAGGAGAGAGCAAGAGAGGAGAGGAGAGAGCAAAAGAAGATAGGAGAGGAGAGAGCAAGAAAAGAGAGGAGAGAGCAAGAGAGGAGAGAGCAAAATAAGGTAGGAGAGGAGAGAGCAAGAGAAGAGAGGAGAGAGCAAAATAAGATAGGAGAGAGCAAGAGGGGAGAGGAGAGAGCAAGAGAAGAGATGAGAGAGCAAGAGAAGAGAGAAGGAGAGAGCAAGAGAGAGGAAAGGAGAGGAGAGGAGAGAGCAAGAGAGGAAATGAGAGGAGAGAGCAAAAGAGGAAATGAGAGGAGAGAGCAAGAGAGGATAGGAGAGGAGAAAGAAAGAGAGGAAAGGATTGGCTAGAGCAAGAAAGGAGAGGAGAGGAGTGGAGAGAGCAAAAGGAGGAAAGGATTGGTGAGAGCAAGAGAAGAGAGGAGAGGAGAGAGAGCAAGAGAGGAAAGGAGAGAGAAGGAAAGGAGGAAGCAAGAGAAAAGGGAATCAAGGGAAGACAGGAGTAAGAGAGAGAGAGATAGAAGGAAAGAAGATAAAGAAGGCAAGAGAGGAGAGAGCAAAGAACTGCAATATTCAGCCAGCCTTATGTTGTATTACAATTTAAAATATCTTGACAAATATGTGTGGCCGTTTGCTTGTTTGATAGCGATATGTTTTATGTGTAGACTTAAATATATTAAAATATCTTTTTAACTATGTATTGCTTTCTGCTCTCTGGTTTCCCTACAATACTGTCTGTCACTGATGTCTGAGTCTTTTCATCAGCATACCTCTCTTAGCCCTGAGGCTCTGGGGTTTCTGTGGCTGCAGTCTGGGTCATATTACACTTCTCATAAACTGACCCCCTGAGGTTTCCTCCAAAGAAAAGAACGCGTAGGTCAGCTGACTGAAGAATGTTTCCCTCCAGTGGAATTCCTGACACATTATTTGCTTGCACATGCAAGGAGTGTGTTTTAATGTGCTGCCGTGCGTTTGCATTGCCCTCTACTGCATAGTGTGTTTGGGTGCCATTCTCATTGAACGGCAAAGCACCACCTGCACACGTTGCTGTGCATTGCAAAAAAAAAAAAAAAAGGGCCCTTTAGGTAAACTTGTCATGAGAAACATAGAGGCTGCCTTTACTGATCTGCACTTTATAATGCTAGTTGACTGGCTGTATGCTGTTACCCTTACTATAATATTTTCTGAGTTACTGACGCTAACCAGGTTGGAGATAAAAAATGCTCAGGTTATATGTGTTCGGGTTGGTTACTTCAAAGTTTTAACCAATGTATGCCTGAGGTTGTATTTTTTTTTTAATTTGTGCATGTAATTCTTATATGTTACCTAGAAAAATTCAAGGAACAAGAATTTGAAGAATTTTTTTTTAATTTTTTTTTATTCCATTGTTGAGTTATGTGGTTTTCCAAAAATGGAACACGAGGCAAAACTATGCTACATTGTACATAAAGGGGTTGATTTAATAAAGGTTAATAAATTGTGCACTTTGCAAATTGCAGTTACATTCTGCAAGTGCAGTAAATGAGCAGAAGTTCCTCTGACTACCATCATCCAATCATGTGCTAGCAAAAATGCATTTTTTTCCCCCTTACATGTAATTGGCTATTCTTTGCTAGGTGAAGTTTTATCTAATTTACTAAGCTCTGGAGCAATTGCACTTGCAGAGTGTAACTGCACTTTGCAAAGTGCACAGTTTATTTGCCTTTAGTAAATCAACCCAATGCATAAAATCATGTTTCTTGTCTCAGGAGGTGATTACACCTACTATTCAGTGTGATATCAGCACCTTACAGAACACTTCACGTGTAAGGCAACATCACATTTTTCACATTGAAAAGTTGTGTTCTAATGGCATTCTTTCTCTTTGACGGAGGTTTACTGCGCAGTGGATGGAACTTCATTGTCAGAAAAGTCATCTTCAGACAGTGGCAGCCTGTCCATTAGGGGAGCAGGGGCGCCACCCTCCATCCATGCGCCTGGCCCCCCAATCTACATGCCGATGCATGGATTCCAATGGGAATTTTTTTTTTGAGGCTGCAAAAAAGGGTAGGCTGGGGGTGCAGAGCACTGCGCCCTGAGCCCACCCAGTTGTGTGATGGTAGCAAATTAATATTCTCTATTGTCACATTGATTCTCCTCCCAGTCAATCAGGAAGCGGGTCGTGAGACCGTTTTCCGATTGCCCGAAAGGCGAATCGATCTTATTGGCTATAGAGGAGGGAGGAGACGCACAGCTGGAGGAGAAGCACGGAAAGCCAGACGGACCAACCCACCAGCCGCCACTGTCTCAAGGGATGGCTCACCCGCAGCGGCTCAGCCATTCAGCACTCCCCGGCTCGGACAGTGGAGGGAGGAGTAGGGGAGATTGGAGTCATCTCGGGTAGGACAACTGCCTGCCAAAGGTAAAGAGGCCATCTGTCTCCCACGGGAGTGGGGGGTGTTCCCAGGCATTCCCCACATTAATGTCAATCTCCTGGAGGGGGGGTCATTGGTTTGTCGCCCCCCCCACCCTCAAATTATCGAGCACCAGCCCCCACTGTCTTCAGTTGCACATGAGGAATCATCTCAGAAGTCAGGCTCAGAATCAAAGCCATCATTAATAAGATATGCTGATGCGTACAACAAAGAACCTGGCAGATTATTTATTGTCCCACCTTCCTACCACCTGTTTCTGATGAGTCCTCATCAGAAACAGGTGCTAGGATATTTTCAGGTGGTTGTACAGTATCACTATAGCACTTGCTTCTATGCTGTCATCTGTCTCTAACAGGTCAGTTATTTCATGTGAACTTAGATTTCGAAGCATCTTGAGACTTGTAAAATGATTTCAACTAAAAAAAAAACAAAAAAAGATATAAGTCCTAGTGGCAGTGGTTTTGCCTAGTACTCCAAAAATGGAACATGCAAAATGTCAAAGCCATAACTAATACAACAATAATAATGTTGGTATTTTCAGTTACAGCACAATAACATAACTAGTAAGGAAGTAATAAAAAAAAAAAAATACTAGTATAGGATCGGTGCGGTAAAGTTGTATTTACCTGTTTTTGGATGGTTCTTCAAATATGTTTCAGAAAATTGACATCACTTTTTGACAAGCTCTCAGCTCAGCAGTATCCTCAGCAGTGGCTAACTCTGTGCACCACTTGATAACCTGTACCCTCAGGAGGCAGACATGTGTGCAAAATCAGACCTCGGTGACCATGAGCAGTAGGGTATAAATAACTCCCACATCACTACTGTTCCAATAATAGAACATCAGGTATTAATGGGTTAAATATTGGTTCTGAAAGGAAAGTTGGACCTTCCAGGTGCCAGGACACAATTGAAATAAAATAGAAAATGTTATTAGAATTCTCGAAAACTTAAGAACAGGGTAAAAATGATTTTACACAAAACACTAATAGATAGAGCCTCCCTTAGAAACTCATCCACGGAAACCACAAACCCCTTCTTTATAGACAATAAACCATTAAAATTGAGTCAGATTGAGCCAGATGACTTCCAATGTATTACAACTCTGCAGGTGTATCCTATAGGTAAAATAACAAGCTAAAATTACTGAAGCCCTGGGGTTAGGTAGCCTGAACACTGATTGAGGTCACCCAGTTATATTGTTGTTGTTTTTCTAATGCCTAAAGGCCCGTACACACGTGCAGATTGTCGGCCGAAAATGTTCGGCCGCCGAACGATCGGCTGATTTTCGGCTTGTTAGTATGATGCTTCCGACAGCCGACAGCGCACTTTCGGCCGAAAAGAATCTGTCGTACAAGCATTAAAATTTTTGTATGCCGACACCAGAACGGCCGATTGTTCGCAAGTCAATACAGAATTCGGCCGACAGACAGCAGATTTGGAAGACTGGGCATGCTCAGAAAAGAAAAAACACAGGGAAAGTTAACCATCACATGACATCACTTCTGCAGTCGGCTGTAGTCGGCGGACAAAATTCTTGTGCAGTCTTTTGCACTTTTCAACAGACACGACAGCCCGGGGACAAAAGACGGCCGATCGTTTGGCCGACGATCGGTACGTGTGAACGGGGCTTAAGGTATCGTCTTTTCGCCCCCATGCCTGCCCCAGGGGGAGTTATCGCTTGTTTTGGCCGACATGTATTCCCGTTGTGGCTGTGGACCTTCTGACAGTTTGGTGAGCCTTTTATGTCACTGTATTTATGGATTCCTGTAATTTTGTATGCACATTTGTATAGTATGGTGTTTTTAAAATTTTAGTCTTAATTTCGCTTCCTATAACTTCTGAAGAAGTGTGAAACAAGTTGAGACTTTGTACACACGTTGAAGACATCCCAGGCGGACATTGGAAGTCATCTGACTCAATTTTAATAGTATATTGTCTATAAATAGGGGTTTGTAGTTTCTCTGGGTGAATTCCTAAGGAGGGAGCTATCAATAATAGTACCTCCTCAGGATCTAAAACACAGTTGATCCTACCACCAGTCCAAAGTGAGTGAAACAATAAATGTTAGACCAAATATAGCTGCCACTTTACACAGTGATATATAAACAACAGATATACCAACAAATAAAAGTTAAAGGTAAATAGTGGCACTAGATAAATGGTCAAAAAATACAAAAAATAACACTCAGTGATAATGAAGTGTATATAATCCTATAGAGTGCAAAGTGAACATATCTCCGTGGCTGAAATTGTGCAAATATGACAAGTAGATGTCTCCTGCGCTCAAATGTTGCGTAAAAACCCAAAAAATGATGGCTAAATTGTTGGCATCCAAAGTCTTGCTGCCCTTGAAATCATACAAAACAAGAGAAGGGCACACTGACCTAGTGCAATATCATAAAACATTTATTGAAAAATTATTAAAACCACATCATACATTAACCTCACAAGAGTATGCTAAGTATAAGCATAGAACCAAAGGATTCCTTCAGCTATTCAGAGACCTCAGGACCAGAATACTTAATTGTGACAAGAGGACTTGAAGGCATCCATTTAGATAGGGCTAAAGCATTTCAAGGGAGAACCCTATTCCTCAGAGCTCTAGTGGACTACTGCTGCAGTAGTGCACTCGCTCCAATGATTTACTGCAGTCAGTGCAAAACTGCTAGAAAAAAAGCTAGGCACCAGCTAGACAGTGGATTGAACTAGAGTCAGTGGACTACTGCTGCAGTAGTGCACTCACTACAACTACTGCAGTCATTGCAAAACTGCTAGAAAAAAGCTAGACAGTGGATTGGAGTGGACTAGTACTACTACACTTTTCAATACTCCCAGTTAAGTAGAACAATATTATACTGCAGAAAGCAAAACATTTCAGCATGCCCATGGTCACCTGTTAAACAGCTTCTGTTTTGTTCATGTAATGCTGCCACTTCATTAACATGCTCACTTGGTACAGGAGGAGAGGAGGACAGAGGAGCAGAGAGAGAGAGAGAAGTATCTTCTAGCTTGGGTAGCAAGTCTGTTGTAGCGTGCCTCATTTTCTTTCCACTACTGAAGAGGATCACCACTTCTTCTGTCAATTACTGGTTCCTTCAAATAGAGATGAAGTTCATCATCCAGGCTCATTATTGCAGATTCAGAAGAAATTGAATCCTCCACATGAGGCCCCAATAAAAACACTGAAAATGTCCTGATCAATTCAACCACGATGAAGAAGATTTTCTTCTGTTCGTTGTCGTATATGTGTACATTTTTCTGTTTTTGCAGCATGCTGCTCTTTCAGATTATAAAAATGCTGTTCTGGACTTGTCTTTTCGGCAGGAACCTCCTACACCTCCTGTTGAATATCTTCTGTCAGCCATTGTTTTGCCTTGGCCAATACATCATCAGAAAAGAAAGCATGGTTCTTGTATCGAGGATTCAAAAGACTTGCAAGCACAACATTGTTAATATCTTCATGCTTCTCAAAACATATATCAATCAAAGCTTTTTGGCTTGACAGACCATCATTTGAAAGTTGGAGGCTGTTGTGTGTCATGACACTCGTCTGACATATCAGCAAGCCTCATTCCTTTCCGCATGTTTGCTCCACTGTCTCAAAGTAGCACAAGCATCACCCAGTCTTTGTCGATTCCCCAGTCTTCAAGCAAGCCTAGAAACATTTCTCTACTGTACTCAGTGTGGGATCCTTGCATCACTTTTGTCCATCTGCTGTCAATGAAGTGGCATGTAAGTATCATTAGTGACTCTGTCCTGACCAGCAGTCAGTCGTGAATGAGAGTGAGTTGCCAGCATTCTCTGGTTGCAGCATAGCCTTTACTTTATCAACGACCTTTTGGTGAATCTTTCCCAGCATTTCGGTTCGATAATACTTCTCACTCTTCAGTATGTAGCTTGGCTCAAGTATGGACATCAACCGCTTAAATCCTCTGAGTCAGACACCATTGTAAATAGCTGGTTATCAGTGACCATCATCTCTGTGATTACTCTGTCCAGCAGTTGGGATCTTCTATCTGAATCTAGACAGTGACACCTGTTTTTTTCAGAAACATATCTGTTATTGTTGCCTGGGATAGTGGAGGAGGTATTTTAAAATCACATTGATATTCATTTTGTTTTTCTGTGCTGCATGATATAATTGAATATGATGAACTCTTAGATGGGCCCAAAGATTTGACGTATTTTTGTTTTTTGCAGTTACTGATCCCATGATTATTTTGTTTGTGCATGTGTTGCACACTGCTGCTTTTCCTGGAGATGGTTAGATGAGAAATAGTCCCAGACCACACTTTTTTTACTTTTTCTGTCCTCATCCATCTCCATTGTAATTTGAAAGAGACAATAAAGTCGGTCAATCCCTGCTATTTACCTTTACTTTTTGTTTGTTGGTAGATCTGTTGTTTATCTACTATAGTGTTTTGTAAAAAAAAAATTACCCTGTTCTTACCTTTCTAAAGTAAAAAAAATGGCTGGCTGGCTGCTGGCACCTTGTTCTGCTGTGGGTGGCTTGCTTGCACCCTGTTGTGGGTCAGTGGCTGACGCCTGGTAGTGTGGGTGGCTTGCTGGCACCCTGTTTTGTGTCGGTGGCTGAAGCCTGGCAGTGTGGGTGGCTTGCTGCCACCCTGTTGTGGGGTGGCTGGCTGCTGTCAGCCTGTTGTGCGTTGGTGGCTGATGCCTGGCAGTGTGGGTGGCTGGCTGGCACCCTGTTGTGGGGTGGCTGACTGCTGTAACCCTGTTGTGGGTTGGTGGATGACGCATGGCAGTGTGGGTGGCTGGCTGGCCCCCTGTTGTGGGGTGGCTGGCTGCTGTCACCCTGTTGTGGGTTGGTGGCTGACGCCTGTCAGTGTGGTTGGCTGGCTGGCACCCTGTTGTGGGGTGGCTGGCTACTGTCACCCTGTTGTGGGTTTGTGGCTGACGCCTGGGAGTGTGGGTGGCTGGCTGGTACCCTGTTGTGGATTGGTGGCTGACACCTGGCAGTGTGGGTGACTTGCTGGCACTCTGTTGTGGGGTGGCTGGCTGCTGTCACCCTGTTGTTGGTCGGTGGCTGACATGTTCTAAAGGGATAGGCAATTAGCATGTCCAGGAGGCCCGGAGTAAGAAAAGGAAAGACATAAACAGAGGGCCGACATGACAGGGGTTAAAGGGTTTGTAACCCGGAGTCCTAGATAAAAAAAAAAAAATTATATATATATATATATATATATATATATATATATATATATATATATATATACAGCGGGTACGGAAAGCATTCAGACCCCTTAAATTTTTCACTCTTTGTTATATTGCAGCCATTTGCTAAAATCATCTAAGTTCATTCTTCTTCCTCATGAATGTACACATAGCACCCCATACTGACAGAAAAACACAGAATTGTTGACATTGTTGCAGATTTATTAAAAAAGAAAAACTGAAATATCACATGGTCCTAAGTATACAGACCCTTTGCTCAGTATTTAGTAGAAGCCCCCTACAGCCAGGAGTCTTTTTGGGAAAGATGCAACAAGTCTTTCACACCTGGATTTGGGGATCCTCTGCCATTCCTCCTTGCAGATCCTCTCCAGTTCTGTCAGGTTGGATGGTAAACGTTGGTGGACAGCCATTTTTAGGTCTCTCCAGAGATGCTCAATTGGGTTTAAGTCAGGGCTCTGGCTGGGCCATTCAAGAACAGTCACGGAGTTGTTGTGAAGCCACTCCTTCGTTATTTTAGCTGTGTGCTTAGGGTCATTGTCTTGTTGGAAGGTAAACCTTCGGCCCAGTCTGAGGTCCAGAGCACTCTGGAGAAGGTTTTTGTCCAGGATATCCCTGTACTTGGCCGCATTCATCTTTCCCTCGATTGCAACCAGTCGTCCTGTCCCTGCAGCTGAAAAACACCCCCACAGCATAATGCTGCCACCACCATGCTTCACTGTTGGGACTGTATTGGACAGGTGATGAGCAGTGCCTTGTTTTCTCCACACATACCGCTTAGAATTAAGGCCAAAAAGTTCTATTTTGGTCTCATCAGACCAGAGAATCTTATTTCTCACCATCTTGGAGTCCTTCAGGTGTTTTTAGCAAACTCCATGCGGGCTTTCATGTGTCCTACACTGAGGAGAGGCTTCCGTCGGGCCACTCTGCCATAAAGCCCCGACTGGTGGAGGGCTGCAGTGATGGTTGACTTTCTACAACTTTCTCCCATCTTATGACTGCATCTCTGGAGCTCGGCCACAGTGATCTTTGGGTTCTTCTTTACCTCTCTCACCAAGGCTCTTCTCCCCCGATAGCTCAGTTTGGCCGGACGGCCAGCTCTAGGAAGGGTTCTGGTCGTCCCAAACGTCTTCCATTTGAGGATTATGGAGGCCACTGTGCTCTTAGGAACCTTAAGTGCAGCAGAAATCTTTTTGTAACCTTGGCCAGATCTGTGCCTTGCCACAATTCTGTCTCTGAGCTCTTCAGGCAGTTCCTTTGACCTCATGATTCTCATTTGCTCTGACATGCATTGTGATCTGGAAGGTCTTATATAGACAGGTGTATGGCTTTCCTAATCAAGTCCAATCAGTATAATCAAACACAGCTGGACTCAAATGAAGGTGTAGAACCATCTCAAGGATGATCAGAAGAAATGGAAAGCACCAGAGTTAAATATATGAGTGTCAGAGCAAAGGGTCTGAATACTTAGGACCATGTGATATTTCAGTTTTTCTTTTTTAATAAATCTGCAACAATGTCAACAATTTTGTGTTTTTCTGTCAGTATGGGGTGCTATGTGTACATTCATGAGAAAGAAGAATGAACTTAAATGATTTTAGCAAATGGCTGCAATATAAAAGAGAGTGAAAAATTTAAGGGGATCTGAATACTTTCCTTACCCACTGTACATCATATACATGCAGTTTTAAATGGTTCAGGGGTGGGCGTAAGTAAGGGGTGGGAGGAGTTGCAGGGGGGTTGTTTAGGCAGAAATGGGGGCAGGTCTTCAGTTAAAAGGGGGATCAGCCAGGGGAAAACTTCCCTCCCGCCTGCCCTGCTATTTTACCCCCACTTTTTCGGTTAAGCAATTTATTGTGGGATTCGGGGGTTGGGTTGATTGTTGTCAAGCAGCTGGTGGGGTGCAAGGTCCTTGTAGGTTACTGTGGGCCAGTGGAGGCTGGTGCTCAATTTCCTTGGGGGGGCTACCCGCGGCCCCCCCCCCAGCCAGCTAACTACATAACCCACCCTCCCATTGCTCAATTGATCGCCCGTCAGGCCCCCTGCCAGCCCCTGTACTTACCCCATGCAGGTGGCGGCTTTTCCAGCTGTGTCTCCTCCCGACTTTTGGCGGTCGCTTCTAATCTCGGCCAATCAGGAGTTAGGACTCGCGGTCAATCAGGTCTTAGGACTCCCAGCCAATCGGGACTCAGGATCCACTTCCTGATTGGCTGTGAGGAGAAACAGGAAGACATTAGCGAATATTAATTTGCTAATGTCACACAACTGGATCGGATTTGGGGGCAGTGCTCTGCGCCCCAAGCCCACCCTTTTTGGAGCCAATTAGAGCCTCTGTCTTTAATCATGTGCTTCTTTAAAAAAAAAAAAACATTGGAATCCATGCGTCCGGCGCTCTGCATGTAGATTAGAGGCCGGGCGCATGGATTAGGGGGGCGGTGCCACTGCTGTGGGCACTAAAAAAAGGTACTTGGTAGGGACTCGTCTGAGGTACAAATCCCAGTTGTTCTAAGAGAGGTATCTGCGGCTGGTTGTCTCCAAGTCGGTGGTGTTGCGGCTGTAGGCCTGTTTTAGGTAGGTCGCAGGTATTTTTCTTGTGAGTGACCTTGAGGCTCCAGCTCTACTGTATTTACATTATATTTGCGTTGTTATGTTTTTATATGTTATTTATTACTTTAGTTAATAAAAGGCTACTTTGGCCATTAAATTAAGCCCAGCTGATTGTCCGTGTGTATATTAAAGGGTTGGAGGGTGTGGTATAGGTCAAAGCGGAAGGTGACAAGACATCTTTAGTACCTTAGTCATGGTTCTCTCATGGTTCAGGATTCAGGTGAATATTCTTGTGGCATATAATGTAAACAAAATATCGCACCTCAAAGTACCTGTTGTATAGTAATACAGTGCACTGATATGAACAGTACTCAACTGTGTTTTGC
Organism: Pelophylax lessonae; assembly: GCF_965119305.1. NCBI lineage: Eukaryota > Metazoa > Chordata > Amphibia > Anura > Ranidae > Pelophylax > Pelophylax lessonae. The sequence goes on along the minus strand of NC_138779.1, from coordinate 187,603,209 downwards.
AAGAGCAGTTATATGACTATATTTACCTTGAGCAAATAAAGAACAAAAAAAAGAGAACTAGACCTATGATTTAAAACAAAAGAATGTGTACTATGCAATACTTATGATGGCAATCATTTTGAAACGGAACAGAAACAGTCAAATTTACTGCATGTTACACCTATAAACGCATCACAACAGTATTGTGAAATTCAGATTACCTGGTGACTAAGCAGGAAGAAAAAAGTCAGGTCTTTGAGGAAGGAGAGAAATCAATGATGATCTGTAAATAACGTTGTGATGGCTGACCCTAAATTCCAGGGAATCAGCCTAATGTCAGTTTGTAATTACTTTTTTCTATATACAGTATATGTATTTTATAACAGTTTTTTTGTAAATTTTTGCTATTAAATGTATATTAACCTCATACTACGCGCCCACCGTCAAATGACGGCAGAGCGGTGTAGCTATTATCCTGGGACGCCGTCATATGACGGCGCACCAGAACAGCCTCTCTCGCGTGCCCCTGATCAGCGGCTCCTCCTCATAGGGGACACAAATACAAGTAATCAGGGCACTTATCATCAGTGCCCTGATTACACAAAATGTAAAAAAAAGTGCCATTAATGCCTACCATCAGTGCCCACAGTGCCCGCCATCAGTGCCCACAATCAGTGCCCATAGTACTGCCAGTCAATGCCCATCAGTGCCTGCTCATCTAGTCACTGATGGGCACTGACTGGCAGCACTATGGGCACTGATTGTGGGCACTGATGGTGCTGCCCATCAGTGCCCATCAGTGCCAACCGCCAGTGTCCATCAGTGCCACCTGTCAGTGCCCATCAGTGATGCCCATCAGTGCTGCCTCTCAGTGCCCATCAGTGCCACCCCTCAGTGCCCATCAGTGCCACCTGTCAGCGCTCATCAGTGCTGCCTATCAGTGCTCATCAGTGCCGCCTATCAGTGCCCATCAGTGTGGCATATTAGTACCTCCTCATCAGTGCCACCTCATCAGTGCCCATAAGTGCCACCTCATCAGTGCAGCCCATCAGTGCAGCCCATCAGTGCCGCCTCATCAGCGCACATTAGTGAAGGAGAAAAATGTATTTATTTTCAAAATTTACTCACAGAAAATAAGAAAAACTTTTTTTTTTCAAAATTTTCTGTCTTTTTTCTTTTTTTTTGTAAGAAATAAAAAACCCAGAGGTGGTTAAATACCACCAAAAGAAAGCTCTATTTGTGTGAAAAAAAAAGATAAAAATTTCATATGGGTACAGTGTAGCATGACCGCGCAATTGTCATTCAAAGTGTGAGAGCGCTGAAAGCTGAAAATTGGCCTGGGCAGGAAGGGGGTGAAAGTGCTCTGTAGGCAAGTGGTTAATATTAAAATTAAAAATGTATTAAATTCTTTTAATCATGCCTATAAAGTCCATTCATTCCCCTTTGCAATAATAATGATTTACAGATCGTCCTTGATTTCTCTCCTCCCTCAAAGATCTGACCTTCCTCTTCCTGTAATTTCCCAATCTTGTGTGGCTGAATCAACTGTCACTTTTGTTTAAAATAGGTATCTTTATCCTGATGTGTTAGCTTTGTAAATTGCGCCTACTGTATGACCTTTTTCAACCTATTTATGCAGCAATTAAGACACTGATACTGGAATAGGGAAGTCAATTCCTGTCAGGTGTGATAAGAGGTTAAAGGAATTAAACTGACTAATACAGTTTCTAGTAAGAGTATTATTAGTCTGCAGAAATAATCCTGCTAAGTTTATCCTCAGTATAGATTGCAGCTGTGAGTTGGTTGGCTGTTTTTTGTAGAGCTTATTTAAATGCATTATACAGAGCAATGCTCTTTTTTTCTGGTTCTGGACATGCTACAGAGATGAAACTTCACAGGTACACTTTTTAGACCCCCCAGACACTAAATCCAAAAAAAGTAATGCCTGCCTCCAAAAATGCCCAATAAATGCCTGCAAGAAAAACGGCCAGGTGGAGAGAAGCCATATTCATGTGCTACTAAAAATTATAAGAAAAATGCTTTTTTTTTCTGGTTCTGGACATGCTACAGAGATGAAACTTCACAGGTACACTTTTTAGACCCCCCAGACACTAAATCCAAAAAAAGTCATGCCTGCCTCCAAAAATGCCCGATAACTGTCTGCAAGACAAACGCCCAGGTGGAGAGGAGCCATATGCCTGTGCTACTAAAAACTCTAAGAAAAATGCTCTGTTTTTTTTTCTGTTTCTGGACAACCAGAAAAAAAGATCATTTGTCTTCAATGGGAGTCACCTCCAAGTAGGATCCTTATCTTATTTCAAGCGTCTGTGAAGAGACTTTACAGGAAAGGGAAATTAGGTCACAACACATCATATTCTGATTGGCCAAATACAAAGTCGTACAAAGTCGTCTATCATATAAGTCGCGTAAAATAATTCACAAGTCGCGCTAAGTCGCGCTGAAGTCGCGATGAAAGTCGCGCTAAAAAGTCGCCCCTTATGAGGCGACTTAGAGGTCGCGGCAGTGTGAACCGGCTCTTCGTTTGTGGACAAGAGTGTTCCCTGTTTGATGACTTGCTAAGTGCAGTGCGGGAGCAGAGGCTGAGCAGCGCGGGAGCAGAGGCGGACGTGTGAGAGGAGAGCGTGTGTGAGCGAGTGAGTGTGTGTGTGATCACCCCCCCTCCTAAGAAGAGCGGCGGCGGCGGCGAGCGGTGCAAACCCCCCCCCCTCCTGAGCGGCGGCGAGCGGTGCGAGAACCCCCCCCCCTCTCCTGAGAAGAGCGGTGCGAGAACCCCCCCTCCCCCAGAGGTGAGAGCGTGGTGTGCGGGCAGCGAGAGGTGAGGTAACCCCCCCCCCCCTGCAAGGGCGGGCAGACAGAGAGAGGGCAGGGGGCCAGAGGAGACGCAAAATACCTGACCTGGACATTGGAAGGGAGAGGAGCTGAGGGGAGACTGATCGGCAGGTGACAGAGGAGGGAAGCAGGAGCCTAAGCAAGTGTCAGGCTTAAAGGGACACACACAGGACTGGTGACTGGGGTTGAACACTGAGGCTCAGTGAGTACCTGGTGAGTGTCCTTGCGACTGGGAGTGTCCTTGCGACTGGTGAGTATCTTACCACTGGTGAGCATCCTTGCGACTGGTGAGTATCTAGCGACTGGTGAGCATCTTACCACTGGTGAGTATCTAGCGACTGGTGAGTGTCCTTGCGACTGGTGAGTGTCCTTGCGACTGGTGAGTGCCCTTGCGACTGGTGAGTGTCCTTGCGACTGGTGAGCATCTTGCGACTGGTGAGTGTCCTTGCGACTGGTGAGTGTCCTTGCGACTGGTGAGTGTCTTGTGACTGGTGAGTGTCTTGCGACTGGTGAGTGTCCTTGCGACTGGTGAGCATCTTGCGACTGGTGAGTGTCCTTGCGACTGGTGAGTGTCCTTGCGACTGGTGAGTGTCTTGCGACTGGTGAGTGTCCTTGCGACTGGTGAGCATCTTGCGACTGGTGAGTGTCCTTGCGACTGGTGAGTGTCCTTGCCACTGGTGAGCATCTTGCGACTGGTGAGTGTCCTTGCGACTGGTGAGTGTCTTTGCGACTGGTGAGTGTCTTTGCGACTGGTGAGCTTCCTTGCGACTGGTGAGCGTCCTTGCGACTGGTGAGCGTCCTTGCGTCTGGTGAGCGTCCTTACGTCTGGTGAGCGTCCTTGCGACTGGTGAGCGTCCTTGCGACTGGTGAGCGTCCGTGCGACTGGTGAGTGTCCATGCGACTGGTGAGCGTCCGTGCGACTGTGAGTGTCCTTGCGACTGTGAGTGTCCTTGCGACTGTGAGTGTGGTGCGACTGACTGGGCTGTGCAACTGAGTGTTGGGCAACTGAGAGTGTTGTGCGACTGACCGGCTGTGCGATTGTGAGTGTGGTGCAACTAAATCAGGCTGTGAGACTGTGAGTGTGTGCGACAGGAGTGTTGTGCGACTGACCGGGTGGTGCGACTGGGAGTGTCGTGAGACTGACCGGGCTGTGAGATTGTGAGTGTTGTGCAACTGAGTGTCAAGTGAGTGTAGCGGAACACCAGAGGGTGAGAAGGTAGCGTTAGGAAGCTAGGAAATAGCCACATAGGATAGACTTAAATTACTGAATCCCCATTGGATTAGATTAGTAGGTACAATGCCCGGCGGGTGTGGAGATGCGACTCGGTGTACATCTTGTAATATGTATGCGTTCCTCGGACATGTGATCGAGGGCGAATACAAATGCGCAAAATGTGAGCACGTTGCTTCCCTGGAAGCTCAGGTCCTGAATCTAGGGAAGCAGCTGGCAACACTGAGACGAATGTCCATACCGGAGGAGAGCCAGGATTGTACCAGTCAGGTGCAGGCAGGGGTCTGCACAGAGGTGGGCGGAGTATCGGAGGTGCAGGCATCAGAGCAGTTTAGAGGGGTGACAGTTAGGAGGGGTAGAAGGGAACAAGTCAAGGAGGCTGATCCTGGGCTGGAGCACCCCAATAGATACGCCCCGTTGTGTGATGTTGGGGAAACCAGTCAGGGACCAGCATTGCTGGAGCAGAGCGACGCCCCTAGCTGCCAGGGGAAGAACTCCTCCAGTGAGGCTGGGAGAAAGGGAAAGGAAAGACAGGTGCTGGTGGTAGGGGACTCAATTATTAGAAGGACAGATAGTGTAATCTGTGACAAAGACCGTGTGCGCCGAACAGTCTGTTGTTTGCCGGGCGCTCGGGTTCGGCACATTGCGGATCGGATGGACAGATTATTGGGTGGGGCTGGGGAAGACCCAGCTGTCATGGTACACGTGGGTACCAATGACATAGGTAGAGGAAGACGGAGAGTCCTAAATGATTTCAGGGACTTAGGCGCTAAGTTGAGGACTAGGACCTCCAAGGTAGTATTTTCCGAAATACTACCTGTACCTCGAGCCACACCAGAGAGGCAGCGGGAGATTAGGGAAGTTAACGAGTGGCTGAGGAGCTGGTGTAGTAAGGAGGGTTTCGGGTTCCTGGAGAACTGGGCCGACTTCTCAGTCGGTCACCGGCTCTTTGGTAGGGACGGATTGCACCTAAATGGGGTGGGTGCAGCCGTACTGGGTGCTAGGATGGCCAAAAAGTTAGAGGGGCTTTTAAACTAGGGAATGGGGGGGAGGGTACAGATGTAGAATTAGCCAGTGGAAAGAAAGTTTCAGAGGGCAGAAATGGGGGCATTAGCGGTAGGGTGTTCGGAGCTCCTATACCCAGGGTGGGTACGGGGAAAAATCAAGAGAGCAGCCTAAAAACATCAAAATTACGAGGCTTATATACCAATGCCAGAAGCCTGGCCAACAAGATGGGAGAGCTGGAGCTGCTGATGTTTGAGGAGGACTTAGATTTTGTGGGGATAACTGAAACTTGGTTTGACAGCTCCCATGACTGGATGGCGACCATTCAGGGGTATTCCCTTTATCGCAGAGATAGAGAAGGTAAAAAAGGGGGAGGGGTATGTCTGTATATTAAGAACAGCATACAGGTAAATATGAGGGATTATATTAATAATGGAGCTATGGATGAGGCAGAATCCCTATGGGTAGAGCTTCAAAGGGATGGCACGGCGGGGAAGTTAATATTGGGCGTATGCTATAGACCCCCCAACCAGAGGGAGGAGGGTGAGGCGGCCCTCCTTTTACAGATAGGATTGGCAGCAAGGATGGGAAATGTCATTATAATGGGGGACTTTAATTATCCAGATATAGACTGGGCAGAAGGAACCGCGCACTCAGCCAAGGCTAGGCAGTTCCTAAATGTTTTGCAGGACAATTTTATGGGTCAGATGGTGAATGCACCGACAAGAAACAATGCGGTACTTGACCTACTGATTACCAACGATACAGACCTGATCACGGATATAGAAATACGGGACAACTTAGGAAACAGTGACCATAGGTCAATAAGTTTCAGTATTAATTACAGTAATAGGAAGCTGAGGGGTAATATAAGGACACTGAATTTCAAAAGAGCCAATTTCCCAAAGCTGCGCTCGCTGCTAGAAAATATCAATTGGGATAGAACCCTGGAAACAAAGAACACGGAGGAAAAATGGGAGTGCTTCAAGAGCATACTAAACAGGGGGATTGGCCAGGGCATTCCAAAGGAAAATAAATTTAAAAGAGCAAAAATAAACCCTGGATGGCTAAACTCCAACATAAAAATGTATATTAGTGCTAAAGAAAAGGCCTTCAAAAAATACAAGACTGAGGGGTCATTGGCAGCATTTAAGCATTACAAAGAGTGTAATAAGAAATGTAAAGACGAAATCAGGGCGGCTAAAATAGAACACGAGAGACATATAGCGGAGGAGAGTAAAAAGAACCCTAAGAAGTTCTTTAAGTATATAAACAGTAAGAAAGCGAGGCCAGAACACATTGGCCCCGTAAAAGATGATAAGGGAAATATGGCCACTGAGGACAGAGAAAAGGCGGAAGTGTTAAATAATTTCTTCTCTTCAGTCTTCACAAAAGAATCGGGGGGCTACACGAACCCAGCTTGTAAGGCCAATAATACACCTCAGAAAGTGCCGCCATGGTTAACAGAAGATAGACTTAGAGCTAAACTAGAGAAACTTAACATAAATAAATCCCCGGGATCGGATGGCTTGCACCCGAGGGTTCTTAATGAGCTCAGCCAGGTGATTGCCAGACCATTATTCTTGATCTTTAAGGATAGTTTACAGACGGGTATGGTGCCAGCTGATTGGAAAAAAGCCAACGTGGTACCAATATTTAAGAAGGGGCCGAGATATATCCCGGGTAACTATAGGCCGGTCAGCCTAACATCAGTAGTCTGCAAAATTTTGGAGGGGATGTTAAGGGACCACATACAAGACTTTAGTAATGAAACTGGTATTATAAGTAGTAATCAGCATGGATTCATGAAAAATCGTTCTTGCCAAACCAATCTATTAACCTTCTACGATGAAGTGAGCAGCCACCTAGATAAAGGTAAGCCTGTGGATGTGGTGTATCTGGACTTTGCAAAGGCCTTTGACACCGTTCCCCACAAACGATTACTGTACAAACTAAGGAAGGTAGGTATGGACCATAAGGTGAGTACCTGGATAGAGAACTGGCTCCAGGGGAGAGTACAGAGGGTGGTGATTAATGGGGAGTACTCGGATTGGGCGGGTGTGGAAAGTGGGGTCCCCCAGGGTTCTGTCCTGGGACCAATCCTGTTTAATTTATTCATAAATGATCTAGAGGAGGGGATATCTAGTACAATCTCAGTATTTGCAGATGATACTAAATTAGGCATGCCAATATCTTCTATGCAGGATGTGGAAACCTTGCAAGCAGACCTGAACAAAATAACGGGGTGGGCAACTACATGGCAGATGAGGTTTAATGTTGAAAAATGTAAAGTAATGCACCTGGGTGCCAGAAACCAGAAAGCAAGCTACTCACTAGGGGGGGAACCTCTGGGTGAGTCTAGGATGGAAAAGGACTTGGGGGTACTGGTAGACAACAAGCTTGGCAGTGGCATGCAATGCCAAGCCGCCGCAAGCAAAGCCAACAGAATACTGGGATGTATAAAAAAGGGGATTCACTCCAGAAATAAAGAGATTATTCTCCCACTCTACAAGACTCTGGTCCGGCCACATCTGGAGTATGCTGTCCAGTTCTGGGCACCGGTCCTCAGGAAGGATGTGCTGGAACTGGAGAAAGTCCAGAGAAGGGCAACAAAAATAATTAGGGGAATGGAGGACATCAGCTATGAGGAAAGACTACAAGCACTGAACCTTTTCTCTCTGGAGAAAAGATGATTGAGGGGGGATATGATATCAATGTACAAATACTGTACTGGTGACCCGAGCATAAGGAACAAACTATTCAGAGAAAGGAGGTACAATAAGACACGTGGCCACTCACTAAAACTAGAGGAAAGGCGGTTTAACCTTAAAGTGCGTAAGGGGTTCTTCACTGTAAGAGCAGTAAGGATGTGGAATTCTCTTCCACAAGCAGTCGTATCAGCAGGGAGCATCGATAGTTTCAAAAAACTAGTAGATGGACACCTTAAAGACCACAACATACAGGGGTATACAATGTACGATTAAAAGCAAACACACACACACATCATAGGTTGAACTGGATGCATAGGTTGAACTGGATGGACTGATGTCTTTTTTCAACCTTACTAACTATGTAACTATGTAGAGGCGCCTCTTTTCTCTTTTATACTCTGTAGCTCCTGCTGGATTTTGCTTCTAATCCCCTTGTGGAGGCTGCTATTTGTGGATGTACATTTTTTGGTTACACAACCTATCTGCTATAATCTTTTTATATGGAATATAAACTGAAGGATTTATGAATAAATGGTTGTGGAATGAATTATCTGAGTTTCCATTATTTCCCTATGAGTTAATTTGCTTTGATGTACGAGTGCTTTGGATAACAAGCATGTTTCCGGGACGAATTATGCTTGCAATTCAAGGTTTTACTGCACTTGCCTAGAATTTTACTTTGGAAATTTTTGAATCGTTACTTTTTGGAGCACTGTACAGTACCGGTATATTGCCTATAAATAGCACAAATAAACACACCACTATTTGTCACTATAAGAGCCGGTTCACACTAATCCGACTTGTCAAGTGACTTGGTTGCCTGACAAGTAGCTCCCAATGCTGTGCAATGGAACCGTTCTAATCAAGGGCAACTTTGAGTCAGATTACTGTGAACCGACTCTTACACTGGACTGGTATCTGCGTCTGAAAGAGTTCCCTATCCCAGGGAGCATTATACCCACTACCTATCCCCAGCTCACGTTTTAAAATAGTTTGTTAGGACCAAGCAGGTCCAAATGAACAATTTCCTTCACTAACACCTGTGCCCCCTCGTGATTCTGTATCAACTGTATGTAGCATTAGCTAAACACTGTACATCTACAGTCTGCTAATACTCAGCTAAGGCTGAGCGTATAATACGTCACATTTTGGTCGCAGTGGTGGGATCTGAGAATGTACATATAACACTTTCTTCCACAGGGCTAGGTCCCCCACCCCACAGATGAACTTTTGAAACCAAAAACTTTAGTTTTGGGATATGGTTTTTCAGTTCTTGTTTTAACCACTTGCCAACCGCCGCACGACCATTTACAGCGGCGGGCAGCCCCTCACAGGCGAAGCGACGTAGGGCTACGTCGCTAGCCTGTGAGGCTCTAGGGAGCGAGCGTGTGCCGCCGGAGGCGTGCTCCCGCTCCCACCCGGTCACGGACCCCCCCGCGCGTGTGCCCGTCGGACCCGATGTCCGCCGGGCACTCACGATCGTCCGTTACACCGGGAGAAAGGCAGGCGGCTAATGTAAACACAGCCGCCTCTCATTCTCCCCTGTGTAAAAATTGAGATCATACGGTTCTGCTATGTAGGACTGTTGAACTCTGTTCTTACACCAGTAGCCACATTCAATCACAGTTAGAATCACGCCCCTAGGGACACACTTAACCCCTCCCTCTCAAAAAAGTTAACACCTTCACTGCCAGTGTAATTTTTACAGTAACAGTGCATATGTATAGCACTGATTACTGTAGTAATGTCACTGGTAACCCCAAAAGTGTCAAAAATGTCAGTCAAGGGTCCGATCTGTCCGCCGCAATGTCGCAGTCCAGCAAAAAAAAAATCGCAGATCGCCGCCATTACTCGTTAAAAAAAAAAACAACAAAAATGAAAAAATCTTTCCCTTAGTTAGTAAACGCAATAACTTTTGCGCAAACCAATCAAAATACGCTTTTTGCGATTTGTTTTACCAAACATATGTAGCATAAAGCAAATTGGCCTAAAATGTTAAAAAATTTAATTTTTTACATTTTTTTTGGGGAATTTCATATAAATAAAGGTGAAAAATATTGTTATTTTTGCAAAATTGATGCTCTTTTTTTGTTTATAGCGCATGATCAAAAAATCGCACAGGTGATCAAATACCACCAAAAGAAAGCTCTGTTTGTGGGGAAAAACAGAACGTCAAATTCGTTTAGGTACAGCGTCGCACAACCGCGCAATTGTCCGTTAAAGTCACGCAGTGCCGAATCGCAAAATAGGCCCTGGTCAGGAAGGGGGTAAAATCTTACGGTGCTTAAGTGGTTAATATCAAACCAAAGACATTGATGATCACTAGAACCCACATTTTCCACCACCCTCGACATAAGACAGTTGATTCCCATTTGTCAGTACTAGGTCTAGAATATGATCTCCTGAGATTGGGCTTTTTACTAACGGTTGCAGAGAAACCCCATTATTCATAGTTTGACAATGCTAGGCCCTGCCACTGAATAAATGAAGGTAGAAACAATACAGGATTCGCATTAAAGGCTTAGTATGAATTTCCAGACTATTGTTTCTGTGCTGAGAAGTCTGGATTTGTAGTTTTCTCCATGTTTTGCAATTCCGCATCAGAGCTTGAGGGCTCAAAAGTGTCTTGGGTGGAACGGGGCCTTCAATCCCATGTCTTATTAGATACCTGCAGGTTGTGTGAGTTAGACATGTGCATGACGAAAAAATTTGTTTTCTATCATTATGTTTAGATTTCGTTAACCACTTCAATACAGGGCACTTCCCTCCCTTCCTGTCCAGGCCAATTTTCCCCTTTTAGCGCTGTTGTATTTTGAATGACAATTGCGCGGTCATGCAACACTGTACCTACACCAAATTTATGTCATTTTCCCCCCACAAATAGAGCTTTCTTTTGGTGGTATTTGATCACCTGTGGGTTTTTTCTTTTTTGCTAAACAAATAAAAAAAGACCGAAAAGTTTGAAAAAAAAAAAAGTTTTTTTGTTTATGTTATACAATTTTGTAAATAAATAAGTTTTTTCCTGCACTGATGACCACTGATGAGACTGCACTGACAGGCACTGATGAGGAGGCACTGATGGGGTGGCACTGATGGGGTGGCACTGATGGGGTGGCACTGATTGGGTGGCACTGATAGGCGGCACTGATAGGCGGCACTGATAGGCGGCACTGATATGCGGCACTAATAGGCACTGATATGTGGCACTGATAGGTAGCACAGATATGCAGCATTGGTGGGCACTGATAGGCGGCACTGCTGGGCACTGATAGGCGGCATTGATGGACACTGATAGGTGGCACTGACGGGCACTGATAGGTGGCACTGGCGGGCACTGATAGGTGGCACTGGTGGGCACTGATGGGCACTGATGGGCAGCACTGATCGGCACTGACGGGCGGCGCTGATGGGCACTAATAGGCACTGATAGGCGGCACTGGTGGGCAATAATGGGCACTGGTGGGCGACACTAAAGGATGGCAATGATGGGCACTTGTGGGCAGCACTGATAGGGAGGACACTGGCGGGCAGCACTGATGGGGAGGGCAATGGGGGGCTCCCTGAGCCCTGATTGCCATCCCTGGTGGCCATAGTGGGCATCCCTGGTGGATCTAGTGGCACCCCCCCCCCCGAGGGTCTGCACTGGTAATCAATGATCTGATTACCAGTGCCGACCCCCCCCCCCTGTCAGGGGAGCCGCCGATCGGCGCTCCTTTACTCGTGCCTTTCAGGCGTGAACTAAGGAAAGCCGATCAACGGCTGTTCCTGTTTACGATGTGACCAGCCGTGATTGGACACGGCTGATCACATGGTAAAGAGCTACGTCAGTAGTCTCTTTACCGAGATCGGAGATGCAGGGTGTCAGACTGACACCGATCGCCGCTCTGCGCGCGCCCGGGGGGCGCCCAGAGCTGTGTTATCCTGCCGCCGTCATATGACGTCCGGTCAGGATAACACAACCACATTCCCGCCATCATTTGCCTATAGGGCGGGCGGGAAGTGGTTAAATTCGGTTGATTCGTAAATTTTGTATTCGGGGTTTGTATTCGGAATTCATATTAAGAATTAATTTTATGTGTTTTTCAAATTTTCTTTGAATTTAACGATTTTTTCTATTTGAAACATTCAAATCGCTAAATTTCGAATCGGTTGAATCGAAAATTTTAGGGTTTTTTTTAGATTAGAATGCGGCAAAGTGAACAAACAAAAGAAAAATGTTCATCAAATGATTACAATGACTCTTTAAATCATTAGCTTAACAAAAACAGCACTATTTCGAAATGGTATTTTAATAACAAACACAGGAGGAGATTTACTAAAGCTGCAGTGTGCAAAATCTGGTGCAGTTCTGCATAGAAACCAATCTGCTTCCAGGTTTCATTGTCAAAGCTTAATAGGACAAGCTGAAGTTAGAAGCTGATTGGCTACCATACACAGCTGCACCAGGTTCTCTGTGCACCTGTTTTAGTAAATCTCCCCCACAGTCTTTGATTCAAGAAATATGTTTGCAGTTCAAATTCGAAATGGAATTCAAAGTAAAATTTGATTCAAATTTCAATTAGAATTTCTGAAATTCAGACAAATTTAATTTCGTTATTCGGAGCACTCAGTAAACTTCGTTTATACTGTAATTTGGATATTCGGATATATCCAAATCTCAGAATATCGAAAAAATTGTCAGAATATTTATTTGGAGCGAAACGAACTACACATGTCTAGTGTAAGTAAGCAGGTGTGCATGATCATGATAGGTCAAAACTGATCATAGCTCAGAGTTCCAATTTTGGAGACAGAGCCCTGTCAGGAGGGAGCTGTGGGCACCAGCCAGGAGGGACGGGTGTTCCTGCTGGAGACTGCACCCCACGTTGGGGCGATTCCTTGCCACAGAACTGGGGGAGTTGGGACAGCTGCAAGAGTTTTTGGAGACTGTGAGAAAGCTGAGGCTGGTAGTGTGTCCAGGGGGCTGGAGGGAGTCTGCAGCTCTTTGAAAGAGTAAGAGAGCCCAGGGTGCTAGGAGGTAGCTTGTGCAGTGAGATGCTTTAGTAAAAAGGCTAAGTGATCCAAGAGAGCCAGTAACCTGACAAGAGCAGTGGTGTTGCTGAAGCATAAACCAGATGGCTTGGCATTTTCAGTTACTGTTTCGCTTTGTGAAGCTGAGATCCTAGCGTGGGGTTTCCGGACCGCCCACCGTGTATTTACGTCGCTATTTATACGTGTTAGAAGTGTTTGGTAGGATTTGGTACAGCGGCGCTTTTCCACTACATGGTACGGCTCGGTACGGCTCGCTTAAACAGTACCACCTCTGTTGTGGTTCCAAGTGGGCCGTACCTATACCATATCCCACAATCCTTTGCATGCAGCCTTGATTGTTTGTCACTACTAGCCACTGATTGGTCAGAGAATCGTTGTAATCCCACCCACTTACTACTTTAGTGGAAAAGCAAACCGAGACGAGTAGAGCCTATACAGTGCCGAAAGGTGCCGACTCGTACCACGCAGTGGAAAAGCAAACTGAGCCGAGCAGGGCCAAGCAGTGCCGAGTGGAGCCAAGCCGGTACTTGCAGTGGAAAAGTGCCATTATTCTCAGTGCAGTCTTAACACTTATCAACTTCACAGGAGATCTTTATGTTTTCCCCGCGCGTCTCCTGATGTGCTATACTGTAGCTCCATCTGGGACTCCTTCCCTCCTCCACACTCTCAATCCAAGCAGATTTGTTCATTCTGTTTAAGTGTTTATATTAAACTGCAATCAACAGTGGCGGCTGGTGCATTGGGGGTGCAGGGGCGCCGCCCCCCCATCCATGCCCCCTAATCTACATGCAGGGCGCCAAACGCAATGGAATTCAATTGGGCTTTTTTTTTTTTTAACCATGTGATTAGAGGCTCTAATAGGCTAAAAAAAAGGGTGGGCCCCGAGCCCACCCAGTTGTATGACAATAGCGAATGAATATTCACTATTGTCACACGGATCCTCCTCCTGGCCAATCAGGAATCGGATCCTGATACCCATTTCCCGATTGGCCGAAAGGAGAAGGCATGCAATTGGGCATAGAGGAGGAGGGAGGAGACGCAGAAGAATGAAGGGGAAGAAGCCGAAGCTGCGCCGCCATTTGCTGCTGGTGCTGCACATGTCCAGATGTCCAGGCAGGGTGAGTGAGTTGAGGGGGGGTCCTGCTGTGGTCCTGCTGTGGTCCTGGGGCGGGGGGTATGGTGTGCAGCCTGGTGTGGTCCGGGGGGTGTATAGTGCGGTCCGTCTGACGCCCCCCTGGCCCATGGAGCACCAGCCGCCACTGGCAATCAGGTATCATTCTTGAACTGTTCTGCTGTCAGGCAGTGCCATCTTAGGAGCAGTAAAGGGCCACCGGCAATGCAGTGCAATGGGGCCCCGCCTACACAATCACCCACGAGAATAAAAATGCAAATTATCGATAAAGCTATATTTATTGGTACAGCAGTGCAAGGCTAATGACAGTTTCCAAGTTCTGTGGCTGGGTCCGGTGAACACACACACGGATGGGAGAAAGACTCGACTGTCCTGTGTGTGCCTGTTCCTGTAAAGGCGGACAGGCAATCCTGCAGTTGTGGGCTCCTCCTCCATGGCCCAAGTGGCCTGACAGCAGCGCAAGGTCGACAGGCGCTTGCCACCTGCTGTGTTCGGTGGCGGGACGCACACAGGAATGAATCGGGACTAATGCTTGACTGGGGCTGGGTCGCTGGGCAGGTGGGGCCCCCTGGGAA